>NW_027397091.1:8488192-8504557 GCF_003265705.2 Callorhinus ursinus | reverse complement strand
GGGAGTCTGCTTCTCCCTCTGACCCTCTTCCCTCTCGTGCTCTCTATCTCTCATTCTCTCTCTCTCTCAAATAAATAAATAAAATCTTTAAAAAAAATAAAAATTCAGAAAAACAAAAGAAACATAATAGAGCATTTAGAAATAGACCCAGATAGATATGAAATAGAAAATATGAAAAAGAATGTGAGCTAAATCAGTTGGGAGGAGATTAAGTTTTTTAAAAAAAGGTATTTAAGGGTGGCTGCATGGCTTAGTTAGTTAAGCATCTGCCTTTGGCTCAGGTAGGGATCCCAGGGTCCTGGGATCGAGCCCGGTGTGGGGCTCCCTACTCATCAGGGATCCTGCTTCTCCCCTTCCCTCTACCCCTACCCCCCACTTGTGCTCTTGCTCTTGTACTCTCTCTCTCTCAAATAAATAAAATCTTTAAAAATATAAAAATAAAAAATGGTACTGAGAAAACTGGCTAGGCATTAAAATAAGATAAAATTCAGTTCACATGCCATAACATAATCCACAGCAAATGCCATGTGATTCAAGATCTCAGCATAAAAAGTGGAATTCTTTGTAACTCAATGATGGGAAAATCTTTCTAATTATGATAAAATCCAGAAATAATACACAGAATATGATAAATTTAACTATAGTTGTAAAATTTATATTTATAATATTTACTATCATAAAAAAAACACCTTATGAGAAATAAAATGAAAATGATGAACTGAGGAAAAATACAGTTTATACCATGACCAAGAGCTAATACATCTTCAACCTACAAAAGCACTGTCTACTGAAAAGCTTAGAAGACAGACAATAACAACATGCACACCCAGTGCCCTCATGGGGTTTCCTAAATATCATTCACTACTGAAAGAACCAAGGTCCTTGGAGGAATGGTGATTCTAGGGTTAGGGCAGGAAATAATACAAAATAATGCTGGATCCTGTTGTATTGGAAACAAGGAAGAGATTAGAGACTGTATATGGCATATTGAAGGGATATAGATGCCAATAAGAAGATAACCATAAAAAAAATAAAAAAGAAGAAGATGACCAAAAATGGGACAGTTGGAACAACAAAATGAATATTGAATGCAGTTTATTGAAACACACTGAAAAAAATCGTATGTATATATTTTTTAAATACTCAAAAAAGAGAAAGAGAAAGCCACCTTCTCCACCTGACCCTAATGATAGTCACCTGAACCTAATGATAATGATTCCACTTAGCATCACTAGATGTGGCACAACTCAGGAGTGTGCCTTCTGTTGGGCTTTGTATTGGTGAAGCACACTGCACCAGCAAAGGATGGGTGAAAAAAGAAATCTAAATCTACTCAAACCTCAAATACACAGGAAATACAGGCGACAGAGAAACAAGTTAGATACCTATAAGGAAGCAGCCAGTTCCGGATGTGGTATGATCTACAGGGCAGTGGCCCAAGTGTCTATAAGCCAATGGTGTACAGACAAAATAAAAGAATAGAAAGTACTGCTCTAGATTGAGAGAGGATGGCAACCAAAAGAAATGTATGGACCTATGGACTGTGATTGGATCCTGATTTAATCACATAAACTGAAAAAAATGACATTTTGAGACTATGAGGAATAAGTGATTGTGGGCTGGGTACTAGATAATACCAAGAAATTGCTGGTCATTTTGTTAGGTTTAGCAATTGCACAGTGTGATGTTTAAAAAAGAAAGTCCACAATTTTTAGGGAAATATGGTGAAATATGTAGGAGAGGAATGCGAGATGAATAAAAATGGATTTAAATCTTTTTTATGATAAATACAATAACTGTACCAAACTCTTAATAAATTTTGAATCTGGATAATGGATATATGAAACTTCATTGTACTCCCCTAATTTTGTGTATATTTGAAATATTTTTAAAATGTATATTTAAAAAAACCTTCAAAGTACATTAAGGCCATTGATAAAATTAAAGTCTGTGTGGATGGCTGATGGGAACCTCAGAATGGCTCATGGCATCACCTTCCAGGAGGATTATTTTGAAAGCCGTTCCCAGCCAACTGTCCATCCCCTCACCATTTCCACACTTCAGGGAGAGCGTGAGATCTGTTGCCTCAGTAGGGCCCCTTCACTTGACTGTTTGTGTTGGAGTTGGGAACAAACTCTTATCAAGTACAAAGTATGTGACAGTTGAGGGAAGGTGACATTCTGTCTCACTAGAGAAGTGTTTATCTGAGTCCAAGGCTGGTGAGTTACAGGGACTGTACGAAAGAAGGCATAGCATGAGACCTATCCAGGTCTGTAGAGTAAGAGGTGGGGTGTGGATAATCAATAAACAAAACAAAACTGAGACTTATCATTGTGCAATAGGTCAAGGCCACAAGTGGAAAGCAATTAATTATAATTTGAGGGAAATGTGTCCTCAGAATAGCACCAGTGTCTTCACGGTGAATGCTATTTTGGATAAGGATAGGGAGATTCAGGAGGTACTCCAGGAGCAGTCATTGGCCCAGAAATAGAAAAGAGAGGTTGTACAGATTGACATGGCACTAAATATGGTCGATAGATGAAATGTGGAAAGAGCTTGTGGGATGTAACCGCAAAGTGATATGACTTTTTTAAATCAAACATGCAGGGTTGATATAGGTACATGCAGTCTGCCCTACAAAACAGATTTGCTTGGAGCCTCTGCTCCCATTACAAAAAGTTATCACTGTTTAAGACTTTTTTTTTTTTAAATTCAGCACTCCTTTACCTGCTACAGAGGATATGTGGAAATACTTTAAGGCTATTATTATTATTATTATTATTATTATTATTATTATTTTATCATCATCATCATCATCACTATAATTTTTGTTTGTTTCTAATAAAGTTTGTTGAGGATAAACTACATACAATTATAAATGTACAGATTTTAAGGTTGATGACAAGTGTGACCACCACCTCAGTGAAGATATGAAACACTTTCATTACCCTCCAAAGCTTTCCTCATGTCCTTTTCCATTTGGTTCACCTTTGCCTCGTAACCACTGATCTGTTTTCTGTCACCATGGATCATAGGCAACAACCACTTGCCTCTTCTAGAACTTCATATAAACAAAATAATTTTGCATAAATTCTTATGTGAGCCTTTTCATGTTTTTTAGATTTGACCTTGTTGTGGCATGTATGAAGAGTTGGTTCATTTTTATGCCATTGTTCATACTTTTTCAATCTCAATGGTATTTTGTTAAGTTTTATATAAATGCTATAATGCTATATTTTTACAACTTTTGAGGTATCTGATTTGTTCATTTGAATTGCTGTATATAACATTACATCGTAGAAATTTGCCACAATTGTTTATTATTATAATTTCAGGTAATATTATTATTTTAAAATACGAGATTATTTTAAGGCTACTTTTTAACATCATCATCATCATCATTGATATCATTGTGCATTTTTATATGTGTAATACTCAATTTGATAATAGATGACCAATTATCAGTTCTCTATAAGTTGATATGCAATCTAGAAAACTAATAAATAAAAATACTAGGAGTTGAGCAGATATGTTCACCAAAGCTATAAGTATTAATTGATGTACACTTTTTTTAAGTTTCCATTTTAATTCTGGTATAATACTTAAAACTTCAGTGAACAAATCTGTTCGGAGTACAGGTCTTTCATTCTTTGGTTAGGTTTATTCCTACACATTTTATTGTTTTGGGTGCAATTGTAAACAGGATTGTTTTCTGAATTTCACTTTCTGCTGCTTCATTTTTAGTACAGCAACAGATTTATGTAGATTGATTTTGTGTCATGCAACTTTACTGAATTCCTTCAGTTCTAGTAGTTTTTTGGTAGAATCTTTAGGGTTTTTTATATATTGTATCCTGTCATCTGCAAATAAAGTTTTACTTCTTTCTTACCAACCTGGGTGCTTTTATTTCTTTATGTTGTCTAATTGTTGTGGCTAGGACTTCCAATACTATGTTGAACAAAAGTGGTAGAGTGGACATCCTTGTCTTGTTTGTGACCTTAGGAGGAAAGCTCTCACTTTTTCACCATTGAGTATGATGTTAGCTGTAGGTTTTCTCTGCAAGGTCTTTATTTAGTTGAGATATGGTCCCTCTAGAATGGAGGGACTTTGCAGAGGGTTTTTTATCATGAATAGATGTTGTACTTTGTCGAATGCTTTTTCTGCATCTATTGAAATGATCTTACAGTTTTTAATCTTTCTTTTATTGATGTGACATACCTGTTGATTGCTTTGTGAGTATTCAACCACCCTCCCATCCCAGGAATAAATTCCACTTGATCATGTTGAATATTTTAAATGTATTGTTGGATTAGGTTTGCTAATATTTTATTGGTGGTTTTTGCATCTATTTTCATATAGTTCTCTTTTTTTGTAGTTTCATTATCTGGTTTTGGCATCAGGAAATACCTCATCAAATTAATTTGGAAGTTTTCCTCCCTCTATTATTTTTGGGAATAGTTTGAGAAGAATAGGTATTAACTCTTCTTATTTATTTTTATTATTATGTTATGTTAATCACCATACATTACATCATTAGTTTTTGATGTAGTGTTCCATGATTCATTGTTTGCGTATAACACCCAGTGCTCCATGCAGAACGTACCCTCTTTAATACCCATCACCAGGCTAACCCATTCCCCTCCCCACCTCCCCTCTAGAACCCTCAGTTTGTTTCTCAGAGTCCATAGTCTCTCATGGTTCATCTCCCCCTCTGATTTCTCCCCCTTCATTCTTCTCCCCTCCTGCTATCTTCTTCTTCTTCTTTTTTTTTTTTAACATATAATGTATTATTTATTTCAGAAGTACAGGTCTGTGACTCAACAGTCTTACACAATTCACAGCACTCACCATAGCATGTACCCTCCCCAATGTCTATGTCCCAGCCACCCCATCCCTCCCACCCCCCACCACTCCGGCAACCCTCGGTTTGTTTCCTGAGGTTAAGAATTCCTCATATCAGTGAGCTCATATGATACATGTCTTTCTCTGATTGACTTATTTCACTCAGCATAATACCCTCCAGTTCCATCCATGTTGTTGCAAATGGCAAGATTTCGTTCCTTTTGATGGCTGCATAATATTCCATTGTATATATATACCACATCTTCTTTATCCATTCATCTGTCGATGGACATCTTGGCTCTTTCTTTAAATGTTTAGAATTCACCTGTGAAGCCGTCTGGTCCTGGACTTTTGTTTCTTGGGAGTTTTTTGATTACTGATTCAATTTCATTGCTGGTAATTGATCTGTTCAAATTTTCTATTTCTTCCTGTTGCAGTTTTGCTAGTTTGCTATAAGTTTCTAGTTTTCCCATTTCTTCCAGGTTGTCCAATTTGTTGGCATATAGGTTTTCAAAATATTATCATGATTATATTTCTGTGGTGCTGGTTGTTATTTCTCCTCCCTCATTTGTGACTTATTTCAGTTCTTTCTCTTTTTTTCTTGATAAACCTGGCTGGAGCTTTATCAACTTTATTGTTTTGTTGTTGTTGTTGTTGTTGTTCAAAAAACCAGCTCTTGGTTTCATTGATGTGTTTTTTGTTTTGTTTTGTTTTAGTTTCTGTGTCATTTGTGCTCTAATCTTTATTTCCTTCCTTCTGCTGGTTTTACATTTTGTTTGCATTCTTGTTACACCTAAAGGAGCAAGGTTAGGTTGTTCATTTGAGATAATTGCTTCTTGATGTAGAGACCTGTAGTGCTTTAAACTTTCCTCTTAGAACCACTTTTGCTGTGTCCCAAAGGTTTTGCATTGTGTTTTCATTTTCATTTGTTCCCGTGTGCTTTTTTATTTCTTTTTTTTTTATTTCCTGGTTGACCCATCCATTGTTTGGTAGCATGTTATTTAACCTCCATGTATTTGTGGTCTTTGCAGATTTTTTCTTCTGGAAAAAATAGCATTGTGGTCAGAAAATATGCATGGCATGACTTCAATCTTCTTGAATTTGTTGAGGCTCATTTTGTGGGCTAATATGTGATCTGTTCTGGAGAATGTACCATGTGCATTTGAAAAGAATGTGAATGCTGCTATTTTAGGATGGAGTGTTCTGAATATGTCTATTAAATCCATCTGTTCCAGTTTATCATTCAAAGTCATTGTTCCCTTGTTTGATTTTCTGTTTAGATGATGTGTCCATTGATGTAAGTGAGGCTATTAAAATCCCCTACTATTATGGTATTGCTATCGATCATTTCCTTTATATTTGTTAACTGTTTTATGTATTTGGGTGCTCCCATGTGGGGTCCATAAATATTTACAATAATTACATCTTCTTGTTGGATTGTCCCCTTTATTATTATGTAGTGTCCTTCTTTGTCTCTTGTCACAGTCTTTGTGTTAAAATCTGCTTTGTCCAATATAAGAATTGCTACTCTTTTGTTTCACATCCATCTGAATGGTAGATATTTCTCCACCCCCTCACATTCAACCTGCAGATGTCTTTAGGTCATGAGTCTCTTGTAGGCAACATATAGATGGATCTTTTTTTTTTTTAATCCATTCTGTCACTCTGTCTTTTGATTGGGGTGTTTAGTCCATTTATATTCAAAGTAATTATTGATAGATATGTATTTATTGTCATTGTATTATTTGTTTTGTGGTTGTTTCTGAAGATTTTCTCTGATCCTTTCTTGTCTTTCTCTCATGTTTTGTTGATTTTCTTTAGTGATATGTTGGATTTCTTTCTTTTTATTTTTTGCATATTTATTGTGGTTTTTGATACAGGGTTACCATTAGGTTTGTATATAACCTCTTTTGCATATAGCAGTCTATATTAGGTTGATGATAGTTTAAATTTGAACTCTTTCTTTATTCCTCTTCTCCCCACATTTTAGCTATATGTTGTCATAGTTTACATCCTTTTGTTTTGTGAGTTCCATGACTGATTGTTCACAGAAATATTCATTTTTACTGCTTTTGTGCTTTCTACCTCTATAGTGTCACTTTTGGTCTCTCCTTTCCACTCAGAAATTCCCCTTTAATATTTCTTGCAGGGCTGGTTTAGTGGTCATGAACTCCTTTAGTTTTGATTGTCTGGGAAGCTCTTTATCTCTCCTCCATTCTGAATGATAGCCTTGCTATATAGAGTATACTTGCCTGCAGATTTTCCCCAATTAGCACTTTGAATATATCATGCCACTCCCTTCTGGTTTAGAAAGTTTTTCCTGAAAAATCCCCTGCTAGCCTTATGGGTTTTTATTTCTAAGTTACTGTCTTCTTCTTTCTTGCTACTTTTTAAAATTTTTTCTTTATCACTATATTTTGCCAATTTAAAAATATATGTCTTGGTGTGGGTCATCTTTTGTTGATTTTGATGGGAGTTCTCTGTGCCTCCTGAATCTGGATATCTGTTTTCTTACCTAGACTGGGGATGTTTTCAACTATTATTTCTTCAATTAAATTTTCTGCCACCTTCTCTCTTTCTTCTTCTTCTGGGACTCCTATAATACTAATGTTATTACATTTGATGGAGTCACTGAGTTCCCTAAGTCTGTTCTCTTTTGCATAATTCATTTTTCTCTCTTTTGTTCAGCTTGATTACTTTTCATTACTCTGTCATTCTCTTTTCATTACTCTGTCATTCTAGGTCATTTTTGGTTCCTCTGCTTCTTCCAGCCTACTGTTTGTTCCATCGAGTATGTTTCTCGTTTCATTTATTGTGCTTTTTATCTCTGCTGTGTCGTTCCTTATCTCTGTGTTAAGGGTCTCATTCATGCCTTCTACCCCTTTCTCAAGTCCAGTAAGTAGCCTTATGATCACTGTTTTAAATTCTCTATCAGGTATATTACTTATATATGTTTCACTTAGATTTCTGACCATGGCCTTGTCCTGTTCTTTCATTTGGAATAAATTTCTCTGTCTCCTCATTTTGTTGCCTCTCTATGTCTGTTTCTTGTGGTTGGAAAGTCAACTATGTTTCCTGCTCTTGAAATCACTGACTTTATGAAGAATTGGTCCTGGAGTGCCCTGCAGTGCTGTGTCCCCTGTTCACCAGAACCTGGCACTTTAGGAGGGTATCCTATATTTGTTCTTTATGTCCTGATCTTGTGTCTGAGTCACTTTTCCTTTGAGTGTAGTTGTCTGCACTGACTCTCTGCCTGTTGTGGGATGTGCTTGCTCTCTGTGGTGTTAGTGGGACCCAGGCAAGCCAGCTCTGAGGGGGCGTGCCTTCCAGGGAACTTGGAGATGGGGTGGCGGTCTTAGCAAAATTTCTGCCACTAAATAAACAGGCTACTAGTCCTATGTGGGATCCCCTGAAGTCTGTGTCAGCTGGGGACTGCTGGCCAGCGTGGCTGGGGGTGTAAGGCTGGGCCCACTGCCTGTTGGCTGCACTTTTGTGAATAGGTTTGCATAGCAGCTATGGACCTGGAGGCTGGGTGGGGTACACATGTGGCTTTAACAAAAATTTCCCTCAGCCCAGGGCCAAGGCTAGCAGGCTTAGAGTGGGTGAGTCTTCAGAAGAACTCATAGGCCTGGCATACTACTAGAAGGTTAGGTAGAAAGTGTCTGTGCATCCTCACCTCCTGTGGATGGCCCTGTGTTTAAACTGGGGGTTGCAGGAGGAAAATGGCCCCTGCCAGTTCAGTCATTTTTGGAGAAGACCCCCAATGTGCTCTAAAATCAGTATGAACAGTTCTGTCTTCTGTTTGGCTTGGCATTATATAAACTACACTTTTATGTTGCCTATCTCTCTAAGGGCAGTGACCCAGCTATCACTAGCCTTTCCTGATTACCCTGAGCTGAGTCAGTTGACTTTTAAAGCTCTAGGCTCTAAGTCCCACTGGTTTTATAAACTCACAGAAATCAGCCCCTCTGGTTTTTAAAGCCAAACACTATGGGGATTAGTCTTCCCTGGGTGAGCTCCTTGGTATGAGGGCCCATTTCTCTGCCATCTCTGTGCATGCAGCTCCCTCCTTCCCATGGGCAGCCTCCCTCCACCTTTCTGACCTTCCTAATCTTTCAGGTGCAGCTTCTTTATTTAGTTTTGGAGTTTGTTCTGCCAGTGTTTACATCACTGTCTGGTTTATTGATTTAGACATAGTTGATCTCTAGTTGTAAATGTGGGATAGGGTGGGCTCGGGGTCCTCCTACTCTTCTATCTTCCCAAACTCCCTATATACACTCTTCATAAGTTTAACATATGAAACTCCTACAGACATCTTACTGAGACAAAATACTCTGGATATGTATTCTAAAACCAGTGACAAGTCTAAAAACAGGTTTAAAATTGTTACTGTCTCTGTAATTTTATCTTATTTCTTTCTTTAGATAAAATTTTATACCTAACTAAAATGTCAAGGTGCTCTGTCCAGCTAGCTTGGTTTTTTCCCCCAAATTTTTCCTAAGTCTAATATTTCCTATAGTGGCCAGGTAGATAAATAGCCACAACAGAATAAATGTTCTCTTCTTTTTTGACCAAATTGACCTTGAATAACTTTTCATTTCTGTTCCCTTGGAAATCTGATAAAGGTGAAATGTCAGTTCTGGTAGGAAGCAACCTTGTTTTGATAAAAATCACTCCTGATTTGAAAATTGCTTAGAATGAAGGACTATAAATAAACTAAATAATTGGTGGGAAGCTATAGTTTTACTTGAATCTTATGGGTTTAATTGCTCAGCTGACCTAATGAAGGATCCTTGAATAAAATCCGTTCATTCCTCTGTATTTCCAATATGCTATTCATTTCTTCAGCTGTGCTTTGCATACCCCTGTCTTTTATTCCTACCTAACTTCCAGTGCAGTGGAAGAAGTGGGGCAAGATCTAGTAAATGCTTTCAAAAGCTCTCATCACTTCTTGATATTTTGCCAACGTCCTCTTCACCCCAGGCTCAGAGACATCTAATGTTGCAGGTTCCTGAGCTTTTTTTTATGACCACAAGGACTATATCAGTTTGATTCTCTGTTTTATCAGACAACAAAGAATTCAGCTTTCTTGAATATCCTAAGTTAGTTACTTCTCAAAATTGTATAGCTCCTATCTCTTCTGCTGTTCTCCCCATTCTTACAGGTATGTCTTTTATGTTAAATCAATTTTTGTACTTTCTGTAGGGTTTTTGAGGAAAGCAGAATTAGATGGTTATAATAAGTCCTCCATGGTGTCCTAGGAATCAAGTCATCTTTATTTATAAATTCAATTACATTATACACTGTGGTTATTTGTTTTATTAATTAGATTTGTCTCTGAATGGATTTGAGTTGTTAGCTAAATATCAAATCTATTTTAGTTTCCACCATTAAAGATATTCAAATACATGAATTAAATATACTATTGGAATCTCCCAAAGTCTTTGATGAATGTTTCAGTGCATAGCAAAACCACTGGGAAGACCTCTAAAGATACCAGCTAGGAAAGGGAAAATTGTCCCATAGATACATCTGTTGGTATAATTAGTCTTGTTACTCTATATTAATAATTGCATTACATTAGACATTAGAGATGCAAGTAAGGGTATCATGAGCTTTGAATTAGCCCAGAAAGGCTTAATCAAGAAAGTGAGTTTTGAACTCTTAGGGAAATTGATGGAAAGTGTTTAAAATGCTATTAGAAATAATTTGAATAAAACAATAGTTTATGTAGATTCATATATAATAGAAATTTCTGTGCAGTCTCCCCCTTTTTGTTTTTTCACTCCCTGTTGTATACCAGAAATGTAGGTATGAGTGTCCCATCTCTGTTTCCCATCTGTGTGATACTTCATTACCATCTTCATATATGGCAGCATTAAAGTAGTGAAAATTGCTTCCTGTTGATTCAGTTTAATTCCCCATCGTAAGATCTACAAATATGAACAATATTGCAGTATAGACATTCTGCTAAACACACATATTCCCTAAAATTTTGTCCAGGTACTCTTCAAGCACATGGTTACCATCACAATGAAAATCAGAGAAACTCCACTGAGGCGCAGCAACAAGATTACGTCTCTGAGCTGGTTTGAGCAGTCCCCCACTCTCTGCTGAGACTATAGAGTACTTACTGCTCTGCCATCACTCCCCATTCTCGCGCACCCCTTTCACAGGTGCCTTACATCTTTCTCTACCCTTCAAGACTGCTCTTGCTATTCATTTTACCTGCTTTTTCTTGAATAGTGGAGCAAGGATAAATGTTACCCATCTTCTGCCTTAATCTATTTCTAAGAAAGACATGGAAATAACATTTTGGCTGGATTCCTATTGTGTTGAACAACACACAGGATTTTTAAAACCAGACATTTCACACTGATCTTTATAATCTTTGAAGGCAGCCACCCAAACATTCTTAGCAATGTGATTGTGGCTTCTAAGTAGTATCTACTCTCAAAAGCTCAGATCAGTAGCCATCTATTCTACAAATATCCTACAAATATCCAAAATACTTTTCTCAGCAATTCAGCATTGCCATCATTTTTGATGCTTTTCATAGTCCTCAAATTCACTTGTTCTCTTTATATATATTTCTTTATTATGAGAGGAAAACTTTTATTCTCTTCATTTCGTGTGATGGTTGATGCCAATTTTACTCAACTAAACTCTGTCAATAAAATAAAAGTACAGTCACATTTGTTCTTCTGTAGAAAGTGAAAAATATTTTTCTTCTAAGGGATTGTTGAAAATATTCAGTAGAAGCAAATATTCTAGCAATTCTATCAAATTACATGTTTTAGAACTCCAGAATGTTTCCCATTTAACAAGTTGTTTAGAAAGGTGTAATAGTTTGTGAGCAGTGCATAGGAAACCTATCAGTAAGGCATGTTATCTCAGAGCAAGAACATATTTTAAAAAAGATAAAGTAAATCAGGGTTACTTCAGTAAACATTATTTGTCTTGTGCATAGTAGAAAAGTAGAGACTCTAAACCCCCAGAATAGTTTGAGTTTGGGGATGATCATTTGGTCTGTGACTGACTCATTTGGTATTGTGGTATCTTAGCAATTTTCTAATTTCAAAATTAGCTCACAGATTTCCTTGCCCTTCAAAAGAATAGCCATATCAGATAATAAGAAACCAAAGAAAAATCACTAGTAAACCAGTCATCTATAGGTAAATAATTTTAAATATATTTTATTATTTTAATTATAAAAAACATATTAGAATTTTTTCCAGATAACATCTTCATTGATATATATGTCTTTATATATATATGATATATGGCAGCATTAAAGTAGTGAAAAGTGTTTCCATATATATATGATATATATATATCATGTATATGTCTTTATATTGCTGACAATGCTCCTAAAACATTAAAGTAGGAGTAAAAATGTATATGCCTTTATCAACATATGATATATGATATATATTAATATTAGATTTAAATAATCTTTAGTTTCCAAAACTCTCAGTGGACTAGAAATTATACCATAACCTAGCTCTTGTTTTTTCCCCTTCATAAGGATTTCTTAGAATTGCAAACTCCTTCCTTAATAAATAAATACAATCTCAGTGGAAAAAGGGCCATCATGAGCAGGAAATGACCTCTACCACTTGTCCTTTTATGCCTGTAAAAGAGTTCTAGCTTTGGAAATTTTACCTGATTTATTCATGTATTTCATATGTTGGAGGTCTTATATAACCTTTTCAATTTTACTTCATTTTCTGTCTTGTTCTGCATAGTGCTGTTGATCCCCATGATTCAGATGGGTTCAAGGGAAACACCTGAAGCCTCCCCCTGGCTCTCCCTAAAAAACACTAAAAGGTAAAACAATCAACAGGAAGTGAAATACCAACTTGCTTTGTTTTTTTTTTTTTTCAAATGGAATATCATAAAATGCATACCTTGGTCTATATAAACCTCAAACGCAAATGGAAGCATGCATTCTGAGGAAGTATGTGTTTGTTGTACAACAAAGGCCTGATTGAGATCTTACCTTCCCCTGACCTCCAACAGGGAAGTATATTATCAAGTATTTGAATAAGGTTTCAGCTTCTGTCCTGAAAGATCACACATTCATCCATAGTTTACATTAGGCCCTATGCCCCCCTTCTGAAGAGTATCCCTTATTCTAGAAGAATAAGGTGCCTATGTTTGCCATTTTAGGAGTAGAAACTTATGAAATGTTTGGATGACATACTTCAGCAACTTTTTACCTTTCCCTCTCCTATAAAAAACTGAAAGAATATTAAAAGTTCAAAGGTAATTTGAAGTTTATAATTTTCATTTAATCAAAAATACTAAAGAAATGTTATAATGCCCTCAATTTTTTGTGTGAAACAACTTCTGTCATATCCCAGATACAGAAGATACTAAAGAAAAAACTCATATTTTGAAAAATAATCAGAATGGCAAAGATGCCAATTCAAGATGGTACCTCTTTCTGCCCAAGGACTTGTTGCTTATTGTTCTTCACCAAGTTCAGAATCAGTAGGGCCTGTGGGCAACTTCAGCAGAGGCTGGAACCTCAACCTCTGTGGTTTGGGGACAGCACTTTGTCAATGGACCCTCTGTGGCACTAGTCACCTTAAGTTATAACTACAGTTGTTGTCACAGAGGATTCCCTACTCTACAGCCAAGCAGCAGGAGGCACTTTGAAATTCTCACGTCTAGATTCAATGATAGACTAGAACCCAAGACCCCAAACCTTTCTCCCATCTTCCTACTACAGAAAGTTTATCACTCTGTAGTATAATTAGTTGTTTGATTATCTGTCTCTTGAGTAGATAGCATCTTTTTTTAAAAGCAAGAATTCAGTCTTATTTCATCGATTGCATGGAAAGTGTTCAGTTAATATGCTTAAATGAATAAATGGAAGAAGCACAGTGAGGCATTAAACCAAGAATTATATATTATTTCAAAGTTTATAAAACATTTCCAATACATAGTCTCATTTAAAATCTGAACCACATCAAACATGAAGGGACCTCACATTTGACTAAAATTTGAACCAACCCTTAGAGGAAGGTGTCATTTTCCTCTTCTGCTGATGAAGAAACTAAAGGTTGGGTTACGGAGTTTCAATTACACACTAAAAGAGTCATAACAGAAAACTGGTTAAGAGCATGGACTATGGAATCACCCTGCCCGGGCTTGAATCCTAACACCACTACTTCTAGTTACGTAACCATAGGCAAATTTCTTAGCTTCTCTGTGCCTTAGTTTCCTCATCTATAAACAGTAACTTCCTTATAATATTACTCTGAAACCTTAAAACAATGTCTGGCACATAGGAATTACTCTAAAGTTTGTGGATGGGGCTTCTCTGACTATTAAAGCCAGTGCTCTCTGTACTAAATTACAACTGAATCTTAATGACTACTTCTAAAAGTGCCCCTAGAGAAAAGCATATTCTGAGTTTCAGCCAACCAGTTAGAAAGATCTTTTGAAAGAGGTTTGGCCATAGGCATCGACTAAAATTTACTAACTCAGTTCTTTGGAAACCCTAACCCTTATCTACAAAGTACTGTATTAATTTTGTAAACAATAATGATATGATATCCTGTGTTCCCTTGTTTTGTAACATTATGAGAAAGGCTGATGGGGGCAATGATCCTGACATAATAAGCTGAAATAGAGACACAGAATGCCTCAAAGGGAGCCACAGAGCTCCCTGCCCTTGATGGACTTACATACAAGAGCACATATGGTAGTTGGTCTCCAGAGATGATTTCCAAAGGAACCCTACTTCCCAGTATTCATATCCTGTGTAGTCCTCTTTCCTTCAGTCTGGGAAAACTTGTGACTTACTTTATTTTGGCTTTTTATTGTGGTGAAATTCATATAACATAAAATTAATTATTTAAAAGTGATTAATAGCATTTAGGGCATTCACAGTGTTGTACAATCAATCTAGTTTCAAAACACTGTCATATCCCAAAATGAAACATCCTCCCCAATAAGCAGTTACTCCTATTCTTCATTCCCTCAGCCCCTGACAGTTACCAATCTACTTTGCTGAAAGGTGGAGTCCAGGTAAGGATTATGACTACCCTGGGACTGGAAACCCAGCTAGCCACATGGAGAAGTAGCATGAAAAGAGAGATACCCAGCCAGCCTTACTAGTTCAGCAGGCCAGTTGAGGTGTCAGAGATGTGAGCAAAGCAGGCTTCTTGAACATTCTGGCCCCAAAAGATACCATATAGAGAAGAAAGGAGGAACCTGGTTGACAGAACTAAGACTCAAGACATAGCCCCAAGGAAGCCATTCTAATGTATCTGCAGTTATTCAAGCCACCCCAACTCAGGCTCCAGCAATAATAAATAAATAAATGGATGAATGGATGGATGGATGGATGGATGGATGGATGGATGGATGGATAGGTAATAGTATGTTACAGAGTGATAAAGTGGTATGAAAGCAAACAAGAACAGTGTAAGAAGTATCAGGAATCCTGTGTTGTGGGTGGGAGCAAATTGCAGTGCTAACTATGCTGATCTGAGCAAGCCAATAAGAATCTTTGAGGCAGGAAGTTCTATGATTTAATTGATCTTTAAGAAACACTTCCCTGTTTGGGGGGTAAAGGAAAGTAGTGGGGTAAATGGCCTGCTATCATCTAAGCACCTGTCTTTAAAATGAAGAAAAAAAAAAAGCTAATGTTAGCAAGAGAAAATCTGCAGAATGGGGACAAGAAAGCATTTCGGTTGAGTGCAGAAATGCTGCTGTCAGTAATGGGTTCAGTTGTTACAGTCTCTATACACAGTTTCTGGAATTTCACATTGCATGGATCTGTGAAGTCTAAACAATTAATTGGTTCTGGAATAAAATTAAATTATGAGTTAATGAAAGGAAAAAGTAGTGGAGAATGGCGAGGGAAACATTTTCCCAAGAAATCTCTAAATTATCATTTTGCAAACTTGGTTAAAGTGGAAAAAACTCCCCCCCCCAACAAAATGTCATTCTCCAGTTTGGCATTCCCCACTTCTTCCAACAACCCCAATTCCCTGCAGTCCCTGAAGCAGGTCACAGATCGCTGAGGCTGGGACCCGAGATCAAATCAACATCTAGGAGACCCAAGATCAAATTGACATCTAGGAGAAAATCAACTTCAAAGAGCTTTTCCTAGGTCTTTCAAATAGTAGAATTATATGTGAAAAAAATCACCTGGCAACATCACTGAACATTCAGAACGTCAAAGGAAAGACAGTTGAAAACCAATATATATATGAGAAGAAAAATCTTAAAAACAAATCTAAATCCAAACAATAGCAATAAGCACCAGAATCTAAATTCTAAGAGTATAAATGATGTCTAAAACCAACAGAGGGCGCCTGGGTGGCTCAGTTGGTTAAGCGACTGCCTTCGGCTCAGGTCATGATCCTGGAGTCCCGGGATCGAGTCCCGCATCGGGCTCCCCGCTCAGTGGGGAGTCTGCTTCTCCCTCTGACCCTCTTCCCTCTCGTGCTCTCTATCTCTCATTCTCTCTCTCTCAAATAAATAAATAAAATCTTAAAAAAA
>NW_027397091.1:8386040-8488092 GCF_003265705.2 Callorhinus ursinus | reverse complement strand
TAAATAAATAAAATCTTAAAAAAAAAATAAAAAAAACCCAACAGAAAAATTAGCTTTTATTATCAATGTGCACATGATGTGCCAGTTTAAAAAAAAACTAATATAAATATCCCACTTTATCTCTACATAATTAGTTGATTATTCTCTTTATAAAAGTTGACTGTGGAGGGGCACCTGAGTAGCTCAGTCGGTCGAGCATCCAACTCTTGATTTCACCACAGGTCATGATCTCAGGGTTGTGAGATCATGCCCTGCATGGGGCTCCATGCTTGGCGTGGAGCCTGCTTGGGATTCTCTCCCTTTCTCTTCCTCTGCCTCCTCTGCCTCGCTCAAGCACACACACTCTCTCTTTCCCTCTATCTCTCCCTCTCTCTCAAAAAAGAAAAAAATTGACTATGAAAAATTTACTATGGAGATCCATTAAATAGCCAGCTCCTTTGCTATATCAGTGATTATTTAATTTGCAAGCATTTAATCACAATCAATAATTCAGGGAAACCTCAAATGCCTTCATCAGGGCCCAGCCATGGTATGACTGGTATTTTTAAAATATAATTGTAGGCCTAATTTTTTAAAGAGTTTATTTGCTATAGAGCTTATTATTGCTCCATAGAGGCAAGAAAAAGAGTTCCAAGGATAGAAATGGCAGTTACAACAACAAAATTAGAAAGAGTAAAGAAAGGAAAGAAATGAAACTAATTTTATCCTTTCAGCCTTTTTGCAACTTACCTGAGAATGTTCTGGCAATTACACAATTTTTAAAAATGTTGTAAAGAGTGGACAATCTGGTTCATGTTACTATACATTTATGGACTCAGGCAACTTGTGTGACTATAAATTATCTTTACAGAGTTTAACCCTCTCCACGTCTCCTGTGGCATTTTCCCTTCTTCACTAGGGCATATAACCCAAGTGTGGACTGGGTCATAATTGCATAAGTATCACCTGGATGTTTGTTGGAAATTCATACTCCAGGGCCCCAGGGCAAGTCCCAGGAATCTGTAAAGCAGCAGGGTGTCTGGGCCAGTAGAATAGTGGGATGCACCCTCATTGCCTCCTGAGAGGTAGGATGCCTGGGGCTGAGACACACTGGGCCTGGTCAGGACAGAACTAACCAGCTGCTGTGTGGCTGAGGGAAGCCAGTACACATCTCTGGATTTCATTTTCTTTTCTTTTTTTTTTTTTTTAAAGATTGTATTTATTTATTTGAGAGAGAGAGAGCACATGAGAGGGGGGAGGGTCAGAGGGAGAGGCAGACTCCCCGCTGAGCAGGGAGCCCGATGCGGGACTCGATCCCGGGACTCCAGGATCATGACCTGAGCCGAAGGCAGTCGCTTAACCAACTGAGCCACCCAGGCGCCCTGGATTTCATTTTCTTATAGCTCTACCAAGACAAGACCCCAGTTCCTTGTTATACAGAGAAAACTATGATTATATAGATATAATTCTATATATAATATATATTCCATTAATTGTGCTCAAAATCCTAAAATTAGACAAAATGAAAGAAGAAATATTTTATTCTGGTCTAACCCAATTAATCTAAAATGGATTTCGATAGGTTAAGGTTAATTGCATAGGTCTTGCCTGTGTGAATTGTATCTATACATATTTTTCTAAACTTTTGAACATATTGGACAACATGTTCTATTAGTCATAATGTATTCTTTCCTTGGAGGATGCCAGTAGTCCTTCAGAACATCCCCTACTGTGTGTCAGCAGCATGAACCCCAGTTTTTACTGTGTGGGCAGACAGAAAGAAGTGCATGTTTGGATTCTCATGCCAGGGAGGTTTGCCCAACCTTGTTGATAACTTCCTTTGATTCTCCTCTGCGAATGTATTTGGTGTAGAAACGAATATATTTGTGTTGTAGTGGAGACTACTGTACACAAATCTATGGTGGTGGGGACGGGTCATTTTTGTGGGCCACTCAGGTGAAGAAAGTGTCCCTGGAGCTGGTTTTATTTTCTTTGTCACTAGATGTCACTGCATACACAGCGTGCTGCTATGGCCGAGGGTAGGGAGCCCTGAGAGCAGGGGAAAGAGGCAGAATAGATTCTGGATGCCTTCCCTCTGATCCTACTTGGAAGATATCTGGGCCTTGGATCTCTTTGAGGCATTCTCACAACCTCGTTTAATTAGGTTAATCCCCTTAATGCTCTGTCGTTTTATAGATTGTGTGAAATGTAATTTAAATGTGTGCAAATCTTTTGTCATTCAGTAGGACCTCTTGGGGGGAGGTGATATGTAGTAAATGTATCTTATTCAGAGTTTGTTTTGGTGCAGAATTATGGGCAGGATGCAAATGGGCTACTTATATGCTGCTTCTAATTCAGGGTTATATCCTGTTAAAAAGCCAATTTGTTCTCAATCAGAATGAAACATTTAATAGATGTTCAAAATTGGCTCCAAACACAGCCTGACTATTTGCTAGCTAGTGACATTGTACATCTGCTTTAAGTTAAGAAACTTTAATTAAAATTACAATTCCTCTCTCCAGTGTCCTTCCAAATTCGAGGTTTATATTTGCATCTTTGGGGGCCAGACACATACTCAGTTAGGTCCCTGTCCGGTGATTTCTCCTCACTTAAGAGATTAATTCAAGTTGATGTTACAGCCTTCTAGGGAGACAGTAACTTACATCTTTCCTTCTTATTCCCAGCCCCCAAAGGGGTTTGTGACAGTCTTATGGGGAAGACCCTGCTGGGTCATTAGTGGAGTTTCACCTTCATATTTTTACTTACTGAGATCCCACGGCAAGCAGGAATTTTACCCAAGGCAACTAGTGTTTAGAATTCTCCCTCTCCTTAACAGCAGAACCAGATGTGAACAGATAGATATCTTACTGGAACTTGGACAAGCAGGTCCTGAAGTTAAAGCCCTACACACCTGTCTGTGATCCGGTTTAATGAAACAAGCACACATAAGATATTAAAGACCCAAGTTCTGGTCCTGACTCTTCTATTTGGTTGTGACAAATCTGGGCCTGAGTGTTCTCATCTGTACAAGGGAACTAAGAAAATCTGCTTTTATCTATCTCACGGTGTTGTTAGGAGAATCAGAATCAAACAGATTTGAAAAAAGTCAAATTATCTTCCTCTTCCTAATAATTTAATGGTAACATATGCATTTAAATAAAATTAGAACAACAGTCGGTTCATGTCACTTTCAAAAGTTATCTATGATTTTCTCCCCTTTTTTAAAGTTTATGTAATATTTTAGCCAGTAACAAAACATGATTAGCAGCTTAGTGACCAGAGATACTCATTTTCCTACACTCAGCCAACAGGCAGTATCTGACAAGTTAAAATAGAAGGTGACATCACATGGTGGCATGTTCTTGGGCACCCATGTGGATTATATTCAGGGAACAGAGCACAGATCATCTTTATTGCAATGCATACCTTGAGATGCCAGGGATGTGCCTGGGGAATGTGGAAGGGGGATGCATATAGGGGATAGTTGCCACAGCTGAAGCCATGTCAAGTCTCAGAACAGGCAGACCTGCTAATTGAGGACCCACACATCAGTTTCTATTTCTAAAAAAATATAGCCCAAGAGAAAGTTATGGAAATCTTGTTGGGTATGAACTTCTCGCAAAATAGCATTTTGATGAGTCTAAGGTAAACAGACCCATGTTGATTAAATTTCCATTAAAATACACATGATTTTAAGAATGGAGTGGTGGTGAGGGGGAGTTTGAAAGTGAAGGTGATGTTAATTAAATATTAAATGTGGTGAGGTCGTGCCCCAAATCTGCTCTTGAGATAGCCTTCTGACTTTCTTTTCAAAATGGTGAGTCCCATGAAATAAGAGAATTTTGGTGATGACAGTACATTTGGTAGATGGTGGTCTTCAGAACTCCGGTGGCTCCTCTCTGCCTTAGTTCAGATTTCTACGGGCACCACAGGGCTGAAAGGCACCCTCTCATTATAGACAGGATTAGTGCTCAAACAGCCCGTGTGTTGTTCTTCGTGGCTTTCAGCCCTCATGGTTTCTCGGTTCCTTATGGTCACTGTGGCCACCTAGAAATTCTTTTCAATAGCATAATAACCAGATCAGCTGCTGCAGGCTGGAGCTGGGCAGAACAAAGGGAGGCAGAGGGCGCTCCAGCAGACCCTGTCTGTTCCCAGATCCCAGTGGGCACCCCCAGGTCACTGCACACAAAACCATCGTGCAGCCCCATTTGATAAGGCTCCATCCCGCAGGACCCATTGCCCCTACTTAAGGCCTGGGGGATACGCTCCAATAGCATGCACTCTTTGCCAACAGAAATACTAGCCATAGACAAAACTACACACCCAGGCCTTGCAGCAACCAGGAAAACTCTTCTTGTTAACTTTTCCCCTTCAGATACTTCTCTGTGGAAATCTTTAAGGTAGATATGGGGAATTTATTTCTTAGAGTCTGTTTTTAATATTAATCTTTTGATAGAGGTCATTTTAACCTGTGAATAACAATGAATGGGGAAAAGGGGGCTGGTGGGCATTTATTTTATTCTGAAATGAGGCAGAGCAGCTTCTCATTCCTTGCTTTGTTCATCAGTTGCCTGATGCCACAGTGTAGACAGGTTGTCCCTAAGTAGCATCTGGTCCCTCGTGAAGGATTCCACAGGCATTTTGTCTCTTTCAGGTTTTAAATAGTGGCTTCTGGGGCAGGCGACCATCTGGCGAGGTGTCACCTGGCCAGTTGGTCCTGCCTGACTGCACACCACCCTGCATTCCCCTGCATCATTTGGCCCCAGTGCTCATCAGGGTCTTGGCTGAGGGCTGGGCAGCAGGCCGTGGGGCTTGGCATTGGGCTAGGGACCAGGGTTAGCAGTAGCACTTCTAATGAACAAGAAGGCTAGATTACATGTATTTAGGATGTGGGCTCATGGTCAGCAAAATTGGCTTTCAGTTTTGGTTCACCTACCTCCTAGCCCAGAGGCCACGGGCAGCTTCTCTCAGCTTCTTACATCTGGAAAAGGAGGAACATTCTAACGATTGGGTTGTTGTGAGGTATCAGTGGGACTAGTCCAGCTATAAAGATATATCTTATATCAGGAAACAGAGGGTGCATTTTAATGGTTATAGAGGATCTTTAAATAAGGGGACTTTTTACAAAGTGGCAGACAGGGTTTAGGAAAAGCAAGAAGGAATCTGTGCACTATCCCAAGGCTTGTGACATCCCAGAGCTGTTACCTGCTAGGGCTGAAGGGCGAAAGTCAGGGAGCAGTTATGGGAAAGCAGAGAGGGAGCTGCAGGGAGAAGGGACATCTTGATACCAGCTATGCACTTTGTCAGAGGGGAGGCAGCCAATGTGCCACTAGAAGAGGGGGAGACACTGAAGTGGGGGGATGATAAGACAGAATAATCCTTGGCCCATCCTCTCCTCACACGCCCTGGTGCCACCCATTACCCAAACTAAATAGTAGCCCTGACCACATCCCCTTGGCGCTCAAGTATGTGTGGAAGGCTTTTTACTCTTGAGACATTCGGCCTAAGTTTTGTTTTTTTTTTTTTTTCTAGCAGGGGAAACTGCATGGCGCATGCCCACAGCAAACATGCTCGAAAACTGATGTACACAAAAGCAACCTTAAACCCATGATTGATGGGAGTTAGTGCATAAATACCTAGCTTCCTCACCCTTGGCTGTCTCCCCGAGTTACCCTAGGATCTAGCACCAGTTGCCTACAATGAGAACACTTTTCTCGTGGTGTGTGTGTGTGTGTGTGTGTGTGTGCGTGCACACGCATGCAATATATATTAACCAATAGAGTTGTTCCATTGGAGTGAAGAAGTGACATGGGCAAGTCTGTGTCAGTACAGGATGGTGCTGCAAAGGGGCCTCATATAAGGAGGCACGAACAAATTGTGACCGTTACTACAATCCATCATCCACATCATCTCTCTCTCCTGTTATCATGGAGAAGGTGTCCCTCCTCCCTCTTGTGCTCTGAGTGCCACCTCCCTGCTCTTCATCTTGAGAGGCAGTGTGGATTTTATCCTGCTAGAGATTTGGGTGGATTCCTGTCAGAATCCCTTGGAGTGCTTGAATAAGTGATTTTCTGGGAACCAACCTGGATCCCCTAAAGCAGAACTTCTGTGGGAAGAGCCTCAACATCTACAGTTTAATTATGAATATGCAGGTGTTAGAGTGGGTATGTGTGTTTCATAGGTTTCCACTTCAACACAGCAATAAGACCTGATGGTTGAGGTTGACACCAAGTGCTCCCATTTATCCAATCACCCTCTTTTGTTAACTGATATACGTGTCTTTTAATGGAGAATATGTTTGGCAACCTACTGTAATCCCCATAGTTCTTTCCTGTGGAGGACACCATGGTTTTACTTATTTTGGGGGGTAGCGAGGAGATTGAGGAAAGTTGCTGTTTTAGCGAACAGAGGCAAAGATCCCATTTCAATCATATTTATGATCTCTATCACATATTGCATAATAGGTGGGGAGAAGAGTGTTTGTTGTTTTGAATTAAATTGAGTTCCTTTACTACATTAAAAAT
Source organism: Callorhinus ursinus (assembly GCF_003265705.2). Taxonomy (NCBI): domain Eukaryota; kingdom Metazoa; phylum Chordata; class Mammalia; order Carnivora; family Otariidae; genus Callorhinus; species Callorhinus ursinus. The sequence continues at coordinate 8,481,589 of NW_027397091.1, read as the reverse complement.
ATTTGAGCTCTTCAAGTCACATGGAGTTTAGGGCACGTCAGTTAAATCCACGGTATTTTATTTAATTGAAGAGACTGAGTGTGCAAATCCTAGGAAATAGGCTGATACCACTTTTCAGCATGGCCCCAGAGTCCCTAGAATTCCCCTTGGCAATTTCAAGGGCTGCCCCACCTGTGGAGAGAAGTGAGTTGGTAGTTTTGTTCCACATCTGGCCTGGAATTAATTGCTTAAATATGTTAATTGGATAGGATATTAAGGTATACAAACGTAAGCAAAAACAATCAAGAAAACATTGTAGTCTCCACTAAGTGTGACTGTTTATCTTCATTCGTTCTCTGAAGACAAAAATTGTAAAGAACATCTCTTCTAATGTTAAGCTTTCATTCATTCCTTGTGAGATATAATTAACCTTTATACAAAAAATTTAAGGATTTATATTTTGTGAGAAGGACCCTAATTGTGTCTACTATCCAAGAGGGAACTGTTACGTATTTATTTTTAATGCAGATGAGTTTCAATTAGAAAATTAATTTTAAATCACCAGATGGACTCTGTTATTGAAACATATAGGATAGAATGTAGTAAGAGTTCAGAATCAAACAAAAAGTGAATCTTAATATATAAATTCCACTGAGTTTGAAAAATCACAGTGGCTAGGAATCATATTTATTTTTAAATACTCTTTTCTTAATGTTGCTTACAAATGGGGCTTTATTCTAAGAGCCCTTTGATGGTGATAGTGCCCAAGACCCAAACAGATCACTTATATAAGGGGACCATATAATTTATCATCCAAACTCAGATGAGAAATGGGTGGTATTTATCATTAAGCTAGAATGATAGGTATGAACTGGGACTATCTTTGGACAATTACATGCGTGGTTAACCTACCTGTATACTTTATTCTTAGGAGCATACGTTCCCCCATATATTTTGTGTAGACTTATTATGCTAGCTGTTTTGTGACTTAGAAGAAAATAGGCCTCCCTCAGAAAAGAACCTAAACTTTCAGGAGATAAAATAAGTAAAAATTAAAAAAATAAGTAAAAATAAATTTCAAAAGGAAAACAATGCACTGTTAAATGTTTATTGGATGAATGGATAGATGAATAATGATACACACTTATTGAGTGTATCCTGTATGTCAGGCATTGCACTGTTTTCTTCACTTCACCCCTTTTATGCAGGTGAAAAAGAGTTCTAAACAGAGATATATATCCACGTAACATAATAAATAAGTGTAGAAGTCAAGATTTGAACCCAAATAATTTGACCTAATGGCCAAGTTCTTAATTCCTTGACAGCCTAAGTGGAGAAAGAGGGAGAAGAAAGGAGAGTAATTAATTCATATCTGAGTCCTAGAGTTTTGAGCCTTAATGATGTAATACTGACAGATACAGGGAAGTTGGGAGTAAAGTCATCAAAGAGTGGGAAGTGGAGATGAATTAAATTTTGATGCAAAACCAAAGCAGGGAGTTACAAGGAAGTATTAGTTAGGAACTGTCTATCTCCAAAGCCTTCTGTTAAAGGAGCATCTAAGTCCCAAAAAGGCCTAAGGTTATGAAGAGCATCAGTGGTAGATTGGAGAGTTTTCTCATTTCCTGCTTGAAACTCCTTCCATGAACAGTACCAGGCCTGCCAAGAGAAAGGGCCCAGGAGCCAACTGGGGAAATGGGATGGAAACTTGAGAGGGAGATGACAGATACATGGGATGCAGGGAGAAGCACACAGATGCCCTCCCTGAAGAAAGGCCAGCATTGAAGCCATGAAAGTGAGGGAGCTCTCTCAAAATGGAGTAGCGAAAAGAGATGTAGTGAAGTAAGTCATGTGAGGTCTCTCATGGCAAGAACTCTACAGGGAAAGGACTGAAGGGAGGCACAGAGGCAGCAAAGCATATAAGCTACAAGTGGCCAGAGGGGTAGGAAGGAAGACAAGACTAGGTAGAGTTTCAGAGGCTGAAGGAGGAGGGGACTTCAAGAAGGATACATGACTATGAAATGCTGGAGAAACTCAAGATTTGGTTTCTGTCATGTGCTAGGTCAGTTATTAATGCTGCATATCTTAGCTTATTTGCTTTCATAATAGCCCTGTGAGGCAGGCTTTATGGTTTCTATTCTACAGATGTCAATCAGGGGACAGAGAGGTGACCAAACAGAGCAACATCAGGAAGTTGCTTTTCCCCCAGGGCTGGTAGGACAATGGGGACATAGTATTTTTGCCAGAGTCTAAGAACCTCGAATCTCTGAATATCCAATGGGAGCAAAATTCATAGTAGGATCTTGTTCGATGGACCAGGAACCATGGAGGAGATGTGACTGCTCAAAGAGTTGGGGGGAAAATGGGGGGATTAGGAGAGAGACATTCTGATCCTGGCTTCCCCTTCCCTCCTACTCTCCATCTTTCAGCTGGCTTCTCCCGTTGGCTGAAACCACCTAGACTCCACAAGGCAAGGGAACTTGGGAAATGAGTCCCATAATACATATCAGAAGAGGAGAAAGGCAATAGATACATCTGAGAGTAAAAAGGAAGCTGACTCGCATTTCCACATGTAAGAGATCTGTCATATATTCATTCCACACATATCCTACTGGCCCAAATCCAGTCATATACCCACCCCCTTTAGCTGTAAGGGAGACTGCATGCCCAAGAAGAAAAGGGTAATATGGAAAATAGTGACCATGGCAGTCTCTAACACAGGCACCTACTACATTACAAGCAGTACTGGAGTAACCACTGTAGGAAATACAAAAGTGAATAAACTGTCACTCCAGCTCGCGTGGACAACAAACATTGTCACAATATAGAAAGATTATAAAAATGCAGTAATAGAGGCACAGTGTGTGGCAGGAATACTTGCAAGAGATTCTATCTGATTAGAGTACTAAACTGGAAGAATTTTTGGAGGTTATAGAATTTGGAAGGATTTTGACAAGCAGTACTATGGGGGAAAGCTATTCCAGACTTCAGGAAGAGCTGGATGCCAGGCACAGAAATAGGAGAACTGTGTGTGTTTAAGGAATTGGGAGTAGACTAGGGTCCCAAATATGTGTGGGGCATGGTGCAATGAATAATTGGAAATAAAAATAGATGAAAGAGAATTAAATTTGGGGTAGTTTTGAATATTAGATTTACATAATAGTGGAACTGTAGGGGTGAGGGTAGAGTGCAATGGAACTTTATTCTTATATGCAATTCAGAAACATAGAAGGAAAATCATAGCTGTGTTTTAGGAATATAACAATAAACAGCACATGAATGGGTGTTATGAATGTGTCCCTCCAAATTCATATGTTGAAATCCTAACCCCCTAGTATCTCAGAATGTGACTGTATTTGGAGACCGGTCTTTAAGGAGGTCATTAAGTTAAAATGAGGTCAATAGAGTGGGCCCTAATCCAGTATGATTAGTGTCCTTATAAGAAGAGGAGATAAGGACACCAACACACACAGAGGAAAGACCATGTGAAGACACAGGGAGAAGAGCTACATCTACAGTCTAGGAAGAGAGGACTCAGAAGAAACCCACCCTGTTGACGTCTTGATCTTGTATTTCTAGCCTTCAGAATTGTGACAAAATGAATTTCTGCTATTGAAGCTACCCAGTCTGTGATACTTTGTACTTGCAGCTCTAGCAAACGAACACAATGGCACTGATTGCATCTAGTGTTGATAACATGTGTATAGCAGGATGGGGTAAAATTTCCTCTTAATGAATTCATGTAACATACTATAAGACCTTAACTTTCTACAACCTTGGAAGGGCCTTTAAGCTACAATGTTTTGAGAACTGAGAGGACTCAGTATTCAGAAATATATTCTCCTAAAACACATATAACATGAGTTGTCTTAATGTAAAAGTGTCAGTCCATGTAGTTGAGTTAAAATGCACAAGGGTAGTATGTCAGTTATCCACTGCCAACAATAAAAAACTACAAATCTTAGTGGCTTAGTACAGCAATTTTTTGTTTCTGTTTTTCTCATGGAGCTACAGATCAGCTGATAATTTGGACCAAAGTCGGCTGCTTTCTGCTGGACTCCTTCATTTGCCTGTGGTCAGCTGGCAGGTGGGCTGGGGTCTGGCCTCTCTAGGATGGCCTCCACCTGGTTGACTTGGCTCTGCTGCACATGGTTGTCACCCTCCAGCAAGTTAGCCTGGGTTTCTTATCACAGAAAGCAAAGGAGTAAAGGAGAGAGCCAGGGAACTTACGGCCTCTTGAGGCCCAGACCCTACCCTGGTACAGCATCACTTCTGCAACATTCTGTTGGCCAAACAAGCCACATGTCCAAACCCAGATTGGGAAGTGAGGAAAGACATCCCACCCTTTATGGGAGTATTTGTAAAGTCACATTGCAAAGAGCAAGGATACAGAGAACAGTAAAAAATGTGGGACCCTTTTCACAATCAGTCAAATATAGATTATTCCCAATGGTAGAAGCTTAAGCCATAGTATTACTGAGTTAACTTAAAAGGGAACACCCAGCGGAATCCCTCATCCAGTGCAGGAATTCCCCCAAATTAAACACAAAAAGACAAAAAACCTCAAAGAAGATTCCCACCACCTGCATTTGACCTAACTTTTCTCACTAGGCCAAAAAAAAAAAAAAAAAAAGGGAAAAAAAACACTAGCTCTCTCCCACTCTTGGGTTCTGGGTTGAGTTTATCTGGCTTCAGCTGTGAGTCACAGCTGACTGAGGGGTGGGGGCGGGTCATGAGTCATGGCCTAAAACAAAGATAGAATGTAATGGGGTGGACCAAAAGGCAAGGCAGCAGAGAAGACACTGCAAGTTCAGGCATTATCTCAGCATTTAGGGTGATTTCTCCTTTCCTGCAGCTGGGGAAGCTAGGCCGCGTGCCCCCTTCTGAAATCTCAAAGAGGAGATGCCACACGGGCCCTGTGTTGCTGGGTTTAGGGTACTTACCCCTTTGTGTTTCCAAGAGAGTAGAGTAGCTGATTTCAGCAGTGTTAGTATCACTGCCCTAACTGTGCTACAACTAAACTAACTCCTTTCCATCCTTGTGTGTCTGTTCAGTGGACCATTCCATCCTGGCATCCCCAGGAGCGAGTTCCCTGGTCAGTTTGAGAAGTTAATATTTAAAGAGTCTAGTGGTTGCATATGGTTTCCTGCACGAAAGAAATAATAAACCTATGTTATCTATTGACCCACTCTCACATATATTTGCATTTGACAGCTTCTTAAAAAATTCTTTGGCTCAGTGACAGTTTAGCTCAAGTCACTATGGTAGGAATTATTTTCAGCCATTACTCTCTGTTTTAATTTTGGCTGCACAGTAACCTGTGTGAAGTACACAAATATTTGTGCATCTGGCCTCAAGCAGTTAACATGTCTTCTGCCCTGGGGTAAACATTAAATGAAAATTCTGTCACCCCAGAATCAATCTGGAAACAGAACTCTGAGAGTTTGCCAAATAAGGTGATTACTAGTGTTAAGATGCTGATCTTTGAAATGAGTGTCATATAGACAAAGGCAAAGCATGGTTGGCTCCCATTCAACCTGGTCAACAACATCCTTCATTACAGGACATGGCATCATTTTTGATTCACAGCAGAATAAAAAGATTCTATTTGTATATTTGGAAGTTCGAATGAGGATTTCCTGAGGTCCTGATGAGGTCATTTCTGCCTTACAGCAACCTTGCTTTTATCGCTCGAGTTAAAACCAGATCATCATTTCCATGCAAGGGTGTGCACATGCGTACACATGCACACGTGCTTCATTCCAGAGTCTAATTAAAACTCAGTCATATGTAATTTTCTCCTAGATTAATGCTGGCATCAAATCAAAATTTCAGCTCAGAAGGCAAATGCTTTAATTTAATCATACTGTATTTGCCTTGCCTGCCAGTGAAAGAGTGCCTTTTATTAAATCATTTAGAACACATGTGCCCTCGACAGACTATCTAATGGGGACAGAAACAGAAAAATGTTGGTTGCTAGAATCCAGGAAAGATGCCTCTGGCCTCATAAGCTTCTTCTCTAAGGAAATATCAGTCACAAACAGAAGATAACCTATAAACTTTTGCTTTTCTGTGATTGAGTTCCCCAAAGAGCCACTTAAGGTATTACCACTGATCCATGATCAGCTCACCGTGTAAGTTTTCATGGCTACTAATACTATCAGCACTGCAGAGACTATGAATTCTACCAAAGGATGACCCACAGGTTTAGACACAAGAGGACGTACCCCACCCCCCCTCAGCACGGCTCAAGGCAGAGAGACTGGACTTGGGGACGCCAGGATGAACAAGAGTCTGATTACAAAAACGCCAAGGGGTGCCACAATGGGTAGCTTCCCTGAATGACAGTAGTCCTGAGGGGTGGTTGGAATATACTGTGGGTATCCCATCCATGCCCCTTAGCCTTATTCCTTCAGGCACTCCTCTTTGCCTACGGGCTTTCTCTGGCCCCCACAGCCAGCGGCTTAGACACTCACATGGCAGGCCAGAGTAGGGGAAATTCATGTTTCCTGGGAGCAGCCCTCAGTGAGAGACAGACAGGACTTGGTGCATCCATTGAGTGGCTGCCTTGACGCCACTCAAATGGGACAAATCACACCCTTGCCCAGTGGTTTCCAGCATGACAAAGTTGCAACTGCTCCCAGCAGTAGCTGCTTCCGTGAAATGCCCTCTCTAGGCTTCCTCCCTTTTCCTCTCCTGCTTTTGGATTTCTTCTACTTCCCCAAAAAACTATTTGCCGTTGAGTTATCTCAGGGATTGCCTTTGAGGAACCCAATCTGAGAGAGGAGCAAATTCAGTTAAGACCCTCTGTTTTATGTAACTTTGGGGAACTGGTAGAACATCCTGACATTCTGCCCAGAATGGTAGTGCATCCCATGATGTGCTAGGGTCCTGCCTTTGAGGAGATAGAACTCACCACAACACAGTTGGCTGTTCCTCATCACAGAACATACATCCTCCTCACTGTCCTGTTTATGCCTTTACACACATTCCAGCTTGTCCATCATACAGAGCAGTTACAGGAGGAAGGCAACATTCCATGAGGTCTGATCTTTCCAAGGCAAAGAAAACTCAACTTAGCTCTTTTTGCCATGAGGCCTAATGCTGCCTTCCTAATAGAGTATAGCCCCAGATTTCCTTCTGGTTTTCATATACAATGCATCCTATGGCATTGCTTGTATTCTCATTACCAAAGTCAAAACAGTCCTTCTGAAATGTACATCAGATCATGTCACTTGATGGAGAAGTGATCATGTCAGTTCACCCTGGCAGAGGCTCCCTTGGCCCTAAGAATATAGCTGTGAAGTTTTGACCCTGGTCTGCAAGGCTTTATGACGACCTGATTCCTGGAGACCACTCCAACATCTCTTCCTCTCACTCTCTTTTCCCCCATGGAGGCCTGTTCTTTCAACTCTTGAGCCCTGTAGAGATGGCCATCACCTGCCTGGCAATATGACAGCATTGGTCGACATTGCGAGCTCACTGCCCCACCACAAATTATATCTTGTCTTCTGCAAACTCACTGGACAAAACAAAATGCTTTAGTGGTCAAGATAACCCCTTTTCTCTATTTGCTTTAGTTCTATGGTAGAACATATTCCATACACACACATATATGATTTTTTTCAACATTTCTGTGCAATTTTGGGTTGCAAAATTGCAATTTTGCAATATCTACTCCTGGAAAGCATTATTAGCTAATCTACTTGTTTTGACATGTAGATCAATTTTGAGGGTTTCTCCTAATCTAAAGCTGATTTTTCCTAAATCATCCATTAATAGTTCTTTGTTAATTTATTGATCAACCCAAATTTAAAAGTTATCAATTAATCCTAGCAGTATTAGTCCTTTACCATGGATTTTAAGAGCCACTGTATTCTACTCCTACGTATACACCAAAGAGAAATGAAACATATGTTCACATAAAGACTTACACAAAAATATTCACAATAGCATCATTCATAATAGCCAAAAGGTGCAAAACCCCCAAACGTCTATCAACTGATGAGCAGATAATGAAAACGGGGTATATCTATACAATGGAATATCATTCAGATATGAAAGGAAATGAAGTACTGATATGCTATAGCACAGATGAACTTTGAAAACATTATATAGGCAAAGAAGCCAGACTCAAAGACCACATGTTCTATTTATATGAAGTGTCTAGAATAGATAAATCTAAGGAGACAGAAGGTAGATTAATGGTTGCCTACGGGTTGAAAAGAGAGGTTGAGGGGTGTGAAAAATTAATAAAGGGACAGTCCAGAGGCTGAAAGTGGGAGCCCTGTCACTCAATGTCAATTAGAGGAAGAACTGTTAACTTACAGACTTTAACAGAAGAATCTCAACAAGGATGAATCATTAATACAAGCCCCCAAAGGGAAGGATGTACACTGCATCTCCTGTAAGAAACTACCCCTGCAACTCAGCCAATGAGAGAACAACATCACCTGGAACTAGTGTTTTTCCCCATGGATCTTTTTATTCAAAATAACACATCCCAACTCCCTCCTTTTTCTCCATATAATATTTTTTTCTCTCTTTTGTTGTCCTTGCCTATGGTTTTGCCATAGCTTGCATGTCCTAAATTGCAATTTTCTGTTATTCTCAAATAAACCCATTTTTGCTGGTAAAGTAACTGACTCCTATTTTCAAGGCTGACGGAGGGGGGGAAGGCCAACAGGGGAAATGAGCCCTGACTATTCGTGGGTACAGGGTTTTTTTGGGGGGTGGTGAAAAGTTTCTAAAATTGATCATGATGACGGCTGCACAACTCTGTGAATATACTAAAAACCGCTGAATTGTGCACTTCAACTGGATGAATTGGTCTGTGAACTAGATCCCAATAAAGCTATTATAATTAAAAAATTAAAGTTAAGACCCAATCTTTAAGCCTCTAATTTTTTTATTTCATAAATTATTTTTCCTTCTTATATTTATTATCAATAATAGCACTTTACTATTGTGTAATTAAGAAAATTATGGTAACAGTCATCTTAAGAAACAATAATATAATAAAGTAATTATCAATAATAGTGCTAACATACTGTTTTTCAGGGAATAGCCTTTTACATGGAACAATCAGGAAATACGATTTAATTGAATGGATTGGCAACAGCTACTATTTTATTGCCTTTTAAAAATTATTGGCTTGTGTGAAAATCAAAGTTCTCTTAATGTCTCCAGGGACCTGCGTGACCTACTTTGTGTTTCTTTTATGCGTCATCTCCTATTACTCTCCCTCCTTGTTCAGTGGCCTCTGACTTTCTCTCTGCACACTTGGCACACTCCCGCCTCAGACTTCTGCCTGGCTATTCCTGTGTCTGGAATGCTCCTCCCACATATGTGAGTGTGGCTTCACACTCACTCATTCAAGTTTTGCCCAGAAGTCAGCTTCTCACTGAGGCCTCCTGTGACCACTCTAGTGCATCCTTCAAGCATACTAAATAATTTCCTTATTTATTATGTTTACATTTTCTTCTCGGTTTCCCCCTTCAGAATATAAGCTCCATTAGGTCAGAGGTATTTGGCTACTGTGTTTCCCAATACATCCCTGGCATGGACCACAGTGCCTGGCATATAGATGTTCAGTTAATATCTGTTGAATGGATGAACGAACACAAATGCTAGGAGTCGCGTTTGAGGTGCACATTCTGTTCTTTGTTACTTTATCAATCAGTCCATCTTCAGTTTTAGACATTCTCCTCACTTGGGATTGAATAATCAAAGAGAAAAAACAAACAAACAAACAAACTGGAAAACAGGGAATATGTATCTTTGGAGAGTAAGGAGTCAATCCTTTAAAAAGATAAGAATCCAAATAGAGAAATACACAAAATAACAAATCTGGACTACATATTTAATTATTTTTCCAGTGAAAATATTGATAGATCACTCTGAGATCTTCTGAAAAAAAAAGTTAACATCATCTATTCAGTCAGCCAAAGAATTATTAATTGAGCATCTTCTGTGTGCCACATACTTGGCGGCAGTGATGTAATGGTGGAGCTTACGTGGTAGTGGGAAGACCAACAAAAACCAACCAAAGTACATAGGATGCCAAGTGGTGCTGACAGCTATAAAGAGGAGCCAGTAGGGTAAGGGATACAGAATTAATCTACCTTCTGTCTCCTTAGATTTATCTATTCTAGACACTTCATATAAATAGAACATGTGGTCTTTGAGTCTGGCTTCTTTGCCTATATAATGTTTTCAAGGTTCATCTGTGCTATAGCATATCAGTACTTCATTTCCTTTCATATCTGAATGATATTCCATTGTATAGATATACCCCGTTTTCATTATCTGCTCATCAGTTGATAGACGTTTGGGGGTTTTGCACCTTTTGGCTATTATGAATGATGCTATTGTGAATATTTTTGTGTAAGTCTTTATGTGAACATATGTTTCATTTCTCTTTGGTGTATACGTAGGAGTAGAATACAGTGGCTCTTAAAATCCATGGTAAAGGACTAATACTGCTAGGATTAATTGATAACTTTTAAATTTGGGTTGATCAATAAATTAACAAAGAACTATTAATGGATGATTTAGGAAAAATCAGCTTTAGATTAGGAGAAACCCTCAAAATTGATCTACATGTCAAAACAAGTAGATTAGCTAATAATGCTTTCCAGGAGTAGATATTGCAAAATTGCAATTTTGCAACCCAAAATTGCACAGAAATGTTGAAAAAAATCATATATGTGTGTGTATGGAATATGTTCTACCATAGAACTAAAGCAAATAGAGAAAAGGGGTTATCTTGACCACTAAAGCATTTTGTTTTGTCCAGTGAGTTTGCAGAAGACAAGATATAATTTGTGGTGGGGCAGTGAGCTCGCAATGTCGACCAATGCTGTCATATTGCCAGGCAGGTGATGGCCATCTCTACAGGGCTCAAGAGTTGAAAGAACAGGCCTCCATGGGGAAACGTTCATCAAATTCCAAATACCCCATGTGCCCCTTATGCCTGGTACTAGAAGAAGGATGAGCCAGGGAGGCTTTGGGGACTTAAAATCTAGTTGAGAAACAAAATTACAAGAGGTCAAAGCCCTGACAGAATTTTCATCTGAGGTACGTTGCCAGTTTGTTCTTCTTTTTGTAAGTAGGCGCCACGCCCAGTGTAGAGCGCCGGTGCCAGCTTGTTCTTAAAAGTGTAATTCACTCTGCCCTAAACTGCTTCTTTCTCCTGAAATCCTCCCTGAGGTTTCCCACCAGCAGGAATGCTCACAGGATGGGTGGACTGACACCCAGGGAGTTTGGGAACTGAGGAGGTGAGGGGATCTTGGCCACAGAAGTCTGACTAGCCTGCTTTTGTGGTCTTGAGTCAGACTCCAGTGTGCATGTAGAGAGGGTTCTGTGGTCTAGTAGGTCATACCCTCCAGCTTGTCTGACTCATGGTGATGCGTGTCCCCTGCTTTGCTCAGTGGCAGTGGGAGCCTAGCCCCCGCTCACCCAAGTGGAGGCAGCTGCAGGGGTGGCTTCTGGCCTCCGAGCAGGAAGGTGGGGCAGTGGATGAGTCCAGGGACTAGCTGGGGATGGCCAGAGCTGACCACTTCCGAAGGGGCTGTTTACCCAACAAGACCTGAGGCCCCATCTCTCCTCTTTGCCCCTCCTACCCCCTGCTGGGGTGTATTTCCAAAGACCAGCAATCTGTAAAGAGGACAAAGTAGCCTTTTTCTGGTCATCTGCTCCAGTAAAGCTTGTATACTCTTTTAAAATTGTCCAGGGAGGTGAAGGGTCTACGTTTTCTCTTCAGATGACCTGTAACAAAATCAGAAGCTGTGAGGTACAGGTCAAAATCTCCCTATGAAAAATGTTTCTCATTGCATTAAATTCTCTCCTGTTAAAGAAGCGTTCCACTCATACTGGTTACACCTCTCTGAAATTGTCTTTGCCACCAAAGATTTATAAAGAATGGAGGAGATGAAATGGAGAGTCTTCCAGAGCTGTTTCTTCCTCCTTTTTCTTTTTCCTTCATGAACTTAACATCATGAGGTTTGAGAGCTAAATAGGTCTTATATAGTATCTCATACACGTTTCTCATTTTCCAGGTAAAATTGAGGTCTGGGAGAGTCAAATGACAAGAACAAGGCCAGAGATATAGTAGGCAATGTAGCTGGACTTGGAACTGTCAGCTCCCCGCCCCGCCTCCATCACCAAGTCACTCTTCCTTCCACACACCACAGTCACCCAGGAAAACAGATCAGGGACAGAATCCTCAGAAAATATTTGCCCTGGGTTTCTAAGGTTGCCTCATCCTTGCTCTCCTTTTCTCACTCTACCCCTTGCCAGAGCATGAGGTATCCAAGAATGACAATGACCACATTCTGCAGTAAATTCTGATGGCTTGTTCTAAAGTTTGTTGACTCATCAGTATATTGTTGAAAAAGAAAATTTTTCCTTGTAGGAATACTGAAAGCTATAGGTAACTTTCTATTATTGTAACAAAATATCATAACCTGGCAAAAGCAGTCACGGGATGTCATTCTAATTTTTTTTAATTTTTTTTAAAGATTTTATTTATTTATTTGACAGAGAGACAGCGAGAGCAGGAACACAAGCAGGGGGAGTGGGAGAGGGAGAAGCAGGCTTCCCGCTGAGCGGGGAGCCCGATGTGGGACTCGATCCCAGGACCCTGGGATCATGACCTGAGGCGAAAGCAGCTGCTTAACGACTGAGCCACCCAGGCGCCCCACGGGATGTCATTCTAAACAAGTGCAAACGCGAGTGCCTTCTAGGTACAACTGATGGGATCACTCAGTTGTGTGCTGGCACACACTGGTTTGCTGAAACAAAAAGCCTTGATCTGTAGAATTTGATTTCCATGGTATATATATTTCCACTATGGCCAACCTCAGTGGGTCAGCGTGGCGTGTGGCATCCCTGAACAGCAGCACACCATTATGTAGTATTTCTGCCATACAATCAACATCAATAAGCTCAAGAACATAAATAATAGTAAGTTAATTAGGAAATGATACGTTCTGAGTATGTATTACCTGTGTTTTTAATGTAACTTGTTGCACAGCAAATTGATAAGCTTAATTTTTAATAGTAATTGTATATAAAAACTGGCTTAAAAAAAAAAAAACACTGAAAATTGAATGACTGACTCTCACCAACAGGTACAGGCTGGCTCCAGCACACCACTGGAAACACCTGCTCCAAACTTTGTTGACTTAATTAAGTAACCTGCAGTGCAGCCCTCATGGGAATATGTAAACACAAACCATACATAAACTGAGGACTCTTGGCCTCTTTGTTTTTATTCATAAAGTTAATGGCCCTGGTTAAAATTTTTCTTCCCTAAAAATGATGCAACAAACAATAGGCCGAAGTAAAAACTGTGGTTATAGACACAGTCCATCTCACCCCTTCCATCCAGTTTAGTGATTTACATGCCACACCTTAGCTCTAAGTGTGATAATAACAAGGAGTAGATAGAATCTTTTCTCTTGTGACTGTTTTACCAATGAGTGAAAGCATAGGCATTATGCTAAAAGCTTCATATATTCTCTCATTTAGTTCTGACAACAGTTTATTCCAATTTTTAAAAAAGAGGAGTTTGAGGTTTTGCAGGAGTTTAATTACCAAGATTTTGTAGCTGTTAAAAATCAAAGCTAGAATTTAAACCCGGGACAGTTTGATTTAGACTAAAGCGTGATTAAAGAGGCTGAGGGCAAATAAAGGCCTAACAATTTTTACAAAGCCTGAAGACACAGACATTGTGAAAACTGCTGTTCATGAGAGTTAGACTTAAAGTCATCATGCAGTCAAAGCCATCATTAAAGTGGAATAATAGCCTTATGAAACTATAACATGGCCAGAGAGGAATGAGAGAGAGTATCAGTTAGCTGTTGTTGTCACAGCTGCTGTAATAAACAGCCACAGAACCTCAATAGCATAGAACAACTATGTTCAAACATCTTGAGTCAACTGCAGGCAGCTTAATCTCTAATGATCTTTGTCAGGGATTGCTTCCATGTGTGGGGTTAGCTGGCTGTTGCCTAACCCATGATGACTGGCTGGAGTGACTTGGCTGTGCTTTAGATTTTCCTTATCTTCCAGCAGGTTAACCAGGGCCTGTTCTCATGATGAGCAGAGGCACAGAACATAAGCAGACACACAAGACACCCTCTTGAGTCTTGGCTTGGATCTGGTATATTATCTCTTGCACTTTTATTAACAAAAGCAAATCACCAGGACAGCCTCTATTCAAGGGTTGGTAAAAACAGACTCCATCTCTATAGTGAAAGGAACTGCAAAGTCACAAAGTAAAGGGCATGGGAATAGAGAAATGTAGAGAATTGGCATTGTTACGGCAGTGTTTCACTTAAGAGGTAAGTAGGGTAGTCAGTGGAGAATGTGCTCATACACTTGCCATGTTTCATGCACTTTGTTCCCTGCTACTTACTTTTAACCAGGCTACAACCAGTCCTGGGCCATCAGCATGATACCTTGCAAGGAGTCCTGAATTTTGAATCCTGGCCTAGATCAGTCCTTTATTAACTGAATGTCTAGATCCCTGATCTGGTGCCGAAGCTCTGAACTCCACTCATCTGCAACTGCATCCTGGGGGCTTTGCTGCTCACAGCATTCCTCACTGAAAACTCTAAATTGTGAATATGTGAAAGGGGGTAGGAGTAGAACTACATGCTTGAATTCTCCCTTCTGGTCAGTCAGTAACCCTCTTTTCCCTCTTTCCCATTTCTTGTTTGCCCTTCCACATCTTCTCCCCCCCTTCATTAGCCAGCTCTCTGCTGGTTGAAGCTAATATATATGGACCATATCCAAAGGCTTCAATGCCCACTGGCTTCCAGCTGGGATGACTAAAAAGGAAGGCCCAGGAGACCTAAGAGGAGGTGGGGAATTGGGTCAGGATATTTATGCTCCTGATGCTCTCTTTGTGAGGTCACCTTGGCTTTCTGAGTCTTTTGAACTGACCTAAATGACTCACTCTTGCTTTCCTTCCAGATCCTGAAAACTATTCACTCCTTTCATTCTTCTAGCCTGGGGATGACAAGAGTCCCAGATTTCTGCACCATCCCTACTCTTCCCTCAACATATTACCTACCTTTTTAGAACTAATCCCTTTATCAATAAAGCTACTTCAATTTTCCTAAGTTGAGATTGCCTTGTTTCCTATAGGAATCCCTCCTGATACTCTCACATATAGAAAACACTCAATGATTCCCCAAAAGGAAGGATCCAAGATTCCATCCTATCATGTATCCTGCTCAAAATGCAGAATATCCATGTGATACACAACAGCTGCTTGATTGTGTCCAAATATAGTTGCTTTTAGTCCAGAATCTTGTGAACTAAACATATTTTCTACTCACCCCCATTATGTAATGGTACAAAAGAAATAAGATTAACCACAATAAATAGGAATAATGGAAGACACATAGCAGCCATTTGTCTCCTCTCTCTGGGGATACTTTTAAGGATCTGGACATGCAGAATATTATTTGACTAGACACTCATTCTGTTCTCTGGGAGACTCCTTGCCCATTGTTCTCCAAGATCCTTGGATCTCTTTCCAGGATATTCTTATTTGTCCATTATATTCCTTGGCCACATTTAATGGGCGCTGGGGAATTTGCTGCCCTTTGAGCCTGCACAACATTTTTTAGCCTGTTTCTTGACCATGAATGATTGGGACACCAGGAGTTGTTTTAAACTTCAGTAGTCACAGACACTTTTAGACAGGATTTGTAAATCTTTGGCAGCAAAATTTGCTTAAAAATGCATTAGGCCTCTAATTCACTAGCTTCCAGTAAGTACTATATATCAGTAATCACACAGGTCTTTTAAATATAATCTAAAATGCCTATTTCCTCACCTCAGCAAATGCCTCTAGCTTTTCATTTACTGAGGCTCTTGGCTCTAGTTAGAAGATCACACTTAAAAAAAAAATCTTTGCTCTGAAAGTTCTTATTGGTAAAATTGGCAATAAAAACTTTTTTAAATCCCAACCCCTGTATTTAGGGGTTTCAAAGCCAACTCTTCCCACAGTGCAGGTCCCCAGGTTTCTGCATTTTTTCTATACCCTTCAGTTCTGCATATGCACCCATCCGTTCTCTCTGAAATCACCCCTTTCAAATCTTTGACCCCTTGCCAAATCTAGATACAGAAAAGGAATAGGAAAATTAAGGTTCTGTTTTTCAATGTCTTTCCCGAGTTTCTGGCTTAGAACCCAAATGGCCTGGTACCAAGTAAGCTTCCTCAGATGACAGTTCTACCAAATATTTTGTACCTGAGAAACACAGATTGCCATGTTTGCAGCCTCTGATATGTTTTGTCACTATGTACCACCAGTCACTAAACCAAAGCTACATATTTTAGGTTTAGATGTGTGTCTTAAGTCAGTTGGGGCTGCTATAACAAAATGCCATAGACTAGGTGGCTTATAAATGAGGAAGTGTATTTCTCACAGTTCTGGAGGATGGAAGTCCAAGATTAGGGTGCCAGCATGGGCATGTTCTGGTGAGGACCCTCTTCTGGATCACAGACTTCTGACTGCTCCATGTTCTTACATGGCAGAGTGCACAGAGAGGAATCAAGTGTTCTCCTGACTCATAGGGTCACTAATCCCATTCATGAGGGATCTACCCTCATGACCTCATCTAATCCTAATTACTTCCCAGAGGTCCCACCTCCTAATGTTATCACAGTGGAGGGTAGAGTTTTGACATAGGAATTTGGGGGGCACAGAAGCATTCTGTCCATAACAGTGAGTAACCCTCCACTTCTGTTAACAATTCTGGCATTAGGATAATGCTAGCCTGTGTTGTTGTTACAAATTAATCCTGAAAACACAGTTTATTAACACAGCAGAGCCTTATTAGTCATGCTACATGTCCACCAAAGGAGTTCATCACACACCACCCCATGGTAGTGGAAAATGGAGGAGGGAAATACATAGAACACTCACTAGCTCTTAATACTTGACCAGAGTGATACTAATCACTTCTACATACCTATCATCAGTCAAAACAGCTCAGCTGTGGGCTAGTCAAGGAGGGAAGGTATATGGAAATTCCATGAGCACCTCCACTCTGTCACATTTGTATCAGGCATATCCACATCTTTCATATGGCATAGGACATAGTTCACACCCTTCTGTAACACAGCAACTATATAGCTATAATATATATATAATTTGTATAATATATATATATCAGTAGTAATTGCTTATTTAATATCAATTAGATGATATTGAAAACTTTACACAAGAATATCACTAATGAGAACAAAGAGGGTACCAGTTGTCTCTGTGAAGTGGGTGCCTGAGTTTCAGGGAGCAGTGAACTAACCATCAGGGCTTATTTCTGATTCTTTACCAATGTTTACAGCCTGTGTTGACACTTCCCACATCATCTCCCACACCATTTTGGGGAGGATGATATTCAAAGTAATAAGCAGTTAGGCACAGGGACTAGCCGGTCAGATCAGGTATGGCCCTGTCAGGATGGGTGCTAGCTGTAAACGACCACTGTGTGCATGCCAGTGGGTGCCGGGAGATCCCATCCAGGCTGTCCTCCCAAGCAACTGCAGCATTTTTCAATGTGCCAGACTTCCGCATATCCACTTGGCCTTTGCACAGATGGTGCCTTAGCCTGGAATTCTCTTCTGATTCTGGAGAAACTCCTCAGGTCCTCTTTCATGTCTGAGTTCCAATAGGATTTCTCTGGGGAGGATTCATAGTTTCCCCCTCCCAGCTCTTCATTTCCCCCTCCTGTTTTTGCCAGAGTGCTGCATCCACATTTTGTTACATTAGCCATTTCACTGTGCTACCATTAATAATATTTACATCTTGTCACCGTCACTAGACTCTGAGGTCCTCTAAAAAAATAATAATGGGGTGCCTGACTGGCTCAGTTGGAGGAGAGTGTGACTCTCGATCTCATGGTCATGGGTTCCAGCCCCATGTTAGATATAGAGATTACTAAAAATAAATAAATAAATTTTAAAAGATAATAATGACGGGGCTGCCTGGGTGGCACAGTTGGTTGAGCATCTGCCTCTTGATTTTGGCTCAGGTCCTGATCTTGGAATTGTGAGATTGAGCCCTGCGTCAGGCTCTGAGCTCAGCCTAGAGTCTGCTTGAGATTCTCTCTCCCTCTTCCCCTCCCCCACAGACTCACTCACTCTCTCTCTCTCTCTCTCAAATAAATAAATCTTAAAAAAATAATGCTTATATTTACTAAGGATATACTATGTACTGAGTGAGTACTATTCTAAGTGCTTTATATGTATTAATAAATTTAGTCCTGAATAGAACTCTCTTATTGTCTCCATTTTGCAGATGAGGAAACTAAGCTACAGTGAAGTCAGTTTACTTGTTCAAGGTTAATTTTGTCATCCTAAGCACCTGGCATAGCCTTGCACACATGTGGTTATTGAATAAATGGATCCCTACTGCCTTTGCACTTTTTTTTGCCTTTTCCCCCATTTATTGTGTTAACTCTATCCCATTATCATGTCTCCTCTGCTGCCTGAGACCACTCCTAACAACTGTCACCCACCTAGATCTGCCCACTTCAGAAACCCTTGCTACAAGTTACATCCTATTATTCAATTTAAGTTTCAGTCCTGTTATCTGGCTTTTTCAGTAAAACTCTGTTAGTATAGAAACCATGTCTTCTGTATATTTTGAATATTGCTTACCATAGAACTCAGCAGAAACCAGGAGTTCCAAACAGTGCTTATTAACTGAGCAATTAGTGAGGAGTGATTTGAACTTTTTTTTTGTTGTTTGGGGTAGCATCCATATTAAATACCTAATCCCTATGCAGCACTTATGATCACAGTGGAATTTTGTACAAGCTGGAAAACATATGGGAATTGGTTTTATACCTCCTTGCAACTCCTATCCCCCTGAAAGTAATATTGGGAATGAGTCCCTCTGCCTCACACAGAGGGGCAGCAGATATACCCCCATAATACAAATCACTTCTTGATATGCTGCAGGAAGATTCTGGAAAACCGATTAACATTTGAATTTCAAAAGGGAATGCAGAGTGTGGATACATAAAGTAAGATTAGTGCAATATGTAAAAACTCAAGCCTAATAAACAATGACTTAAAAACATAGAAGTGTATGTTTTTCCTTGACATTTATAAATTTTGGACATAAGTTCTGAAATTGTAGTATCATGCTCCATCATGTCAGAGACTCAAGAGTTTTCTGCATTTTTTTTCTGTTGTATATGGATGCCATTCACAAAGTCAAAGTTGCCAGTGGGAACTGTGGGAGCTTCCATTTTTCCAGTTACATCTCATGGACAGAGCTGAGTCACATGGTCACTTAGCCAAGAGGGAGGCTGGGAAATGTAGTCTTTATCCAGGAAGTCATTTGCCTGGCTAAAATGGGGTTTCTCTTACTGAGGAAGAAGGTGAAAACAGTAGGGGTGAAACTGGTAGAGTTTTGATTTAGCAGGAAAGGTATCTCTTTTTGCCCAAGGCTAGTTGTGTCTGCCATCTGAATATGTTGTCTCATACAAATGTAATTAAGGGGAACAGAGCTGTATTTCAAGCCTCCTTCTTATAAGCTTTGCCATTCAAGCTGTTATAAATATGTTATTGATACTTTGCTTCACTTTATTGCAAGATACTTTAGAAATATACTATTTAAGTAAACAACTTAAATCAAATTCAAAGTAGATTGGTGATTTGTTGCATAATTGAAGAACTAATCTAAATTAACACCCTAGTTTTTTGGCCATTAAAATGCATTCTGCTGTGCTACCCTCTCACATAATTTGAATATTTTTTTAAGTGGGACTAGTAAACGTACATACTCTCCTGAGTTCCGCAGTGAGACTGGTGTTACTTTGCTGAACTGTGAGGATTATTTTTTTCCATATGTTACAGCCTCAATCAGTGTTTTTAATAAGATTTCCAATGCAAATCTTCTTTCCAAAGCAAAAATTAGCACTCAAATGCCACTACGTATGTCCTCTTACATGCCTATAGGGACAGCAGATCCAGACTCAGGCAGACCCCAGTTGTTGACTTGCAAGGAACACATGCGTAAAATTTTATCAGTCACTTCTCCATCCCAGCAGAGCAGATGGCCCTTGAAGCAGCGCTGGGGCCAGGTCTCTGGGGTTTTTTTTCCAGAGGAGTGGCAAATATATCCTCACAATGGAAACCAATCAGCTGATCTCCTATAAGGTACCAGGAAGATTCAGACCACATGCACACATTACCAGAGCCATGAGAATATATCAGAGATGAATTCCAGAAGATTTCTCAAGTTTCTTTATTTAAGCTCCTGCTTCTACAGAAACTGTTGTTTACTAGGCACTCTGTTAAATGGCTAATATACATTATCCTAAGTCATTACAGCAGTCTTAAAAGAGAGGCATTGTTACTGTCTTTTACAGATGAAGAAATGATGACTCAGAAAGGCAAAGCAGATTTCCTAACTTACTGAGATAGTAAGGAATAGAACCAAGATCTGAAAGCCTGTTCAACCCTATCCTATATGTGTCCTCTGGATTCTTGCATCCAGAAAATATAAACAAGGAAAGCATGTGACTTTCCAATTTAACAGATTATATAACAGTATTTTTCAGTAATAACAATTCACAATGTCTTCTGCACAAAGACCTATCATTACAGGTTAATATTATTCACTGTCTTTCATGGGACTTGCCAGCCATTTATTTGCCAGTTATGTAAACAGTACTTCTTAGGGCCATTATATATATCATATAGTATTTGGTTTGTAAAAATTAGATGTGTCAATGGAAAGAAATATGTGTCCCTGAAACTTAGAACATGATGTTAATGTATCTGAAAGAAAAAAGAGACACATATAACAATATATTAATAATGATTAAAGGATGAACTAGAGATAGTGGGGAATAAAATACACTTTTCTGATTTCTATATGTTCCATGATAAGCATGCATTAAATTAATAAGTGGAGAAAATAAAATGCATCATTTACAAAAGATGAGGACCTAGAAATACACTTATCAGACATCTAAGCATTAACAAAAGCTTTCAGAATTTTGTGGCATCACGAAATAATGGGGTGGAATCTCGGGCACGATCTAGCAGGCTCTTTGCCCCTCAGTTTGATAGTTTTTCTGACCATTTAGTTGACTTCCAGCGGATCCGAGGTCTTGTCTATTCCGCTGAAAAGAGTGTAGAGGAACATAACGAAACCCAAGAAGCTGGGACTTTGGGGTACATCTAAATAGCCACCTGACCAGGAAAACAGGCAGAAAGCAGATGAAATGAGAATTACCAGCTTCATTTTCAGAGAATTCGGGAGAATGAATCCTGGATCCAAGAATCAGGGTGGAGGGAGTCTGGGATCTGGGAATTATAGATGATCCTTGTAAGAAATCCTAGCAGGAAAAACAAAACAAAACAAAACAAAACAAAAACGATCATGTTATGGATCGGGAGCCCTTGCTTAGGGAAACTGAAACAGAGCGGAATGCACCAGCCTGTTTTTCTGTGAGCTCACTCAGCTAGTTTGCGTTCTTTCCTGGACCTCTGTGTGAGAGGGGATTAGTTCACAGATTTACGTGACATTGGACAAATCACTTCACCTTTTGTGCCTCTTCCCTTATTTTGAAAATGATCAGCCAGATCCATCTACAAGATCCTTTCCAAACATATTCATTAGCCCACTGTCTCATCTGCCAAAGCTTCTTCCCCACATATCACTCTGAGGAATGCCTTTTGATGGGAAAGCATGTCCTCTTCTCTGGAGAAACCCCCTGTGTAACATCACTCATTCTGACCAAACTAAATCCCCTCTGTTCGGTTTTAAAATGTAAGCCCCGTCAACTGAAATTACAGATGCTCCAAATACTGAATTTCTGAAGAATACGGACTTGCTGTAACCTCCCCACGCTTTGCTGGTGCAGCCAGTGACAACTCGGGTGACAGTGGCGGAGTGTTTCTGACAGAAGGTGGCTGGGTTCCACAATGCGGGAGAGAATATCGGAGAACCCAGTGGGCGGAGGGGCCAACTGTCCCTGGGACAATGCTTCACCGCTTTTCTCAGTGACTGACACAGTGAAAGGAAACCTCTAGCATTTCAGAGGATAAGACGGGGTGATGATTATGTGACTAAAATAGCACTGGGCTGAGCTGACGGTTTGGAAGATGGTGCCCATTCAAAGTGAAAGAGAGGTAAAAGACACTGGCCAAAAAGGGTAGGGAGGCAGTTTCCTTGAAAGACCTGAAAACGAGCAGCAGGGAAGATAAAAGGATAGGAGCTGTGCACAATAGCATATTCTTCTCCTAACCACCTAATTCGCCCGCTCTGTATTCATCACTGTCAGGCTCCATGGAGCCCTCAATAGGGCTTTATGTTGAGCCTCATTATCGGCTCAGAGATAGAGGGCACGCCATGCAAATGAAGCCAAACCCAAGATAGGCTGTTAAAATACTGCAATTTGTCAGCATTTAGATAAACAAATGAAGGGCATACTGTGTGTGGGAGGTGGCCCCCCGGGAGCTTTCAGGGTATTTTGACACTTGTTGTGAGAAATATCTCCAAGTTCCCCACACTGGCTCCCTCCTTATCATTTAAAGGGAGGAAAAAGAGTTGCTAATTTACTTATGACTAAGATAGTGGGGAGACTGGGGGAGTCTCTGCTTTCATCCATTGGTACTTAGGTTGTTGATTAATGTCCTTCTCATTAGGCTTCGCTTTCCCTTCCATTTGCTGTTTGCACAGCCTCTAGGAGGAGCAAACTATTAAGCTTCTGGGAGTGGGGAGACGCACACACCCACACCAGCTAACAAACTTCAATGACAATGAGTCTTACGGCCAACTGTAGCAACGTGGAAGCATTCTTCTCACACCAAGAAGGTGGTGAAGAAGAGTTGAAACTCCTGTCTTCCAAAGAGCATTGCCTTGATTCTCCCAGTAACTTGGTCTTATTGATTAAAGAAAAATAAAAGGATCCGTGTTAATTGTTCAGAGCTTACAGGCTGTGCCCCTTCTGTCGGATGGAAGGGAAAGTGCCTCAAAGCAAGGCAGAGAGGAGGAGACAAAGCTGCCTTTGGTGATCTAGTCTATTCTCTAGTTTCTTAAAGGACTTTTAATGATGCTCTGGTGACAGCACCTTAGAAATCAGATCGAATCCATTGTAGCAAATTTTCAAAAGCAAGATTATATGACAATGGGGTCGCTAGTCCCCTGTAAGCGCGCCTGGCCACAAGGCTGCCTGCCTAAGCTTACCCACAGCTGTTGCCCAGGCTAAAGCTGTCAAGGCGCATCCCCACCCGCCCCACCCTGGAGCTGAACCTTGGTGGCATGAGGCCCCCCATCCATCTCAGTCCCTCCCACAAATCGAGAGTCACTAAAATCTCATTTGTGCCTCTTTGCCACTCGGGCCTCCATGCAAACCTTTCTGTTCTTTGGAGGAGAATGATGTGGACTTAATTAAGTGTGGTAACTTGTGTGTAAGGCTGTATTGATGGAGGAAATGTGGTACAGATGTGGTGTGAAATGATGGTGAATTACTCTTGTGAAGAATACAAATCAGGGTGAGTGCCCATTATCTGAGGCCAAAAGAAGTTACTGGGCACTCAATTATCACCCTCTTTGTTACCGCAGTACACCAGATGGTTACAACACTGAAGAGTTTTCTATTATCATAACATTTTCCTATAGTGCCTTTTCTTCTTCTCCAATCCACCATAAGATGATTACCTTCTTATGGGGAGTTGATTGTTGGGAAGGGTGTTGGGGGTCACATCCAGATTTAGTGGGGGGTAGCAGAAAAGGGGGCAGCAGGCTGTGTCTTTAGCACAAGAGCCTGTTGATAGACTCTGCTGGGATTCGGGCCACCCCATAATAGCTCATGTGAAATAACTGCTTGGTCTCCTCCTCCCTCCGAATCCACCACTCCCCTTCTGCCCCCAAATCCAGAAGACAGTGTTCAAGTGTGACCGGCTGCTCTGCCTTCTGTCAAAGCATTTCCAGCCAAGTGAGCAGTTTTTCTTTTAAGGAACTGAGTGGTCCTCAATAAAATTAATTCCCGCTCATTGGCAGCATTGAGGTGTCAGGTGAGAACAAAAGTAAACGAGCTTGTGAATATAGGGCTAGTCATTAACTCGGGGCACCCAGCTCTATCATCTGCCCATCCCTCCCCGGCTCCCAAGGGCGGGGTGGGGGGAACAACAACTCTATGGTAAATAAATAAATCAAACTCCACACCGTGAAAATCTCTGAAGCAGCAAGCCCAGGCTTGAGGCTGGCAGAACTTGACACAAATGGAATGATCCTGGGTCCTGAGGAACTTCCCTTACACAAGGAAGAGAAAATGGTGGCATGTCAAAAGCACAGGTGGCTATTTCGTTCATTGTTGGATCACCGTTTAGAAAAAGGAATGTCCAGAGAAGTCCAGAGGATGCTTCTAGACATGGATTCTAGATCACTTGACTCCAGAACTGAACTCATAGGAGGATGGGAGAATATCTCATCCTTTCTTCTTCCACCAGCCTGTGCCCTGGGGTTCCTACTGTCTCTCCTACAGTTCTTGAGAGATGCCCTTTCTTTCTGCAGAGTTTTAAACAGAGAGACATCACATTTTCAAAAAGGGCCAAGGACCCTACAGACCTCTCTGAAGTTAACTGTTGTTATGGCTGCGTCTGTTTGCTAAACACAATGATGGTGCTATGAGTAGTGATGCCTTTATGACTTTCCTGCGTAAGACAAAAGCACAACCCTAGTGCTGTCTGCTTGAAACCTGATCATGTGGTTTTCAAGGCTAGCACCCACATCCTACTTTGGGGTTAGCCGAATAAAACTATATTTTGGTTTAGTGCTGCTAGCACTGAGGAAATGATGGGTATGATCTCTAGTTCAGAGTTTATGTTTACTTAAACTGCAGCCGCCGTGAGACACACGTCCATTTCTTGTGACTGAACAAAAGCCTCCCCTTTTTTCCCCCTCCCCTACTGCTTCCAAAGGGAACATTTGCCTCTCCTCCTTATAAGTGTTTTCCTATTTAAAGCTAAAAACTCCATGATGTCATTGGCTCATCAAAAGAGAAATCCAAATGATGTCAAGTTATAGCGTAGAAAGTCAACCCTGAACGCTGAAGGCTATTTATTATTCACAAACACATAAAGCCACTGACATGGATTGCATAGATCCAATTTCAACTTTGTCTTTAATAAATGAAACAAGCTGTATGAGCAAGTGATTAATCAAGTGGTGATAATGTCTGGTTTTATAAGCATGCAGCAGTGAGATCCATTTTTCTGTAACCACCACCACCACCACCACCAAAAGGGCCCTCAGAAATCCCCAAAGCTGATTTTGGTTGTAACTAGAAAAGAAGGTATGTGCATCATCTTACACCCGGTTACCGAATTTCCATGATCAGATGCTTCCTCCACTTAATTCCAAAGAAGAGTCTAGGTATTTTGAATATCTTTTGTACAACATATACCCATTCACCCTGCATAATCTACCAAAGAAAGAGAGAAGTCAGTCTAAAAAAGGTACAAATTGAAGGTGATTAATGATTGCACTGACCCCTATTACTAAATAAATTCTTGATATTGCAGTCTGAGATGTGTGTAATTCTGTTCTCTGTGGTAGCTGTAATCTTCATTGTACGTAAGAGATTTTCAGAATTTACAACAAGAAAAGAATGTTCTATGCCATTGGACAAGCCCATGATTTCCACTTTTAAACAGGCCGTTATTATCTTGGATACCATCCCTTTGCTTTATTTTCTAAATTCAGTAATGGGTGGCACCAGAGAACTGTTTGCTCCTAACACGTGCTTAGAGCAGAGACCCAGTGATCTAGAGATCCAGGCAGGGAGCAAAGACATAATATAGCAATAGGCCAGTAGAGTGCTTCAGCAGTGGCTGCCTGCTGAAAAGTCCACACAAACTATTGTGGACTTTTCAGCACAAAAAAGTCCACAAAAACTGAGAGTTCTTAAAACATATTCCCTAGGGGCACCTGGGTGGCTCAGTCGTTGGGCGTCTGCCTTCGGCTCAGGTCATGATCCCAGGGTCCTGGGATCGAGCCCCGCATCGGGCTCCCTGCTCGGCGGGAAGCCTGCTTCTCCCTCTCCCACTCCCCCTGCTTATATTCCCTCTCTCGCTGTTTCGCTGTCTCTCTCTCTCTGTCAAAATAAATAAATAAAATCTTAAAAAAAAAAAAACATATTCCCTATATCTTAAATTGTAAGCTATTTATCACTCAAGAAAAGATACATTTTCTGTGATAGATTAGATGGTTATTCAGAAATTCAGTCTTTTCCCCTCATTTCTGTGGGAATAAAATAGCTCCTTGCTCCATTGATGTTGGTTTTGCCATGTGATTTACTTTGGTCAATAGGATGTTAGCAGGCATGGCAGAGCAAAGGCTCAAAGTAAGCATACATGTTTCCCCTTTTCTACTTATGCCTCAGCCAGCATCATGAGAAGTGCATGCCCAGATTTGCTTGCTAGTCCTTTGAGAAGAAGAGCTGTGTGAAACAGCTGAGTTGGGCCCACCAAGTCCAGCCTAGATCAGCCAACTACTGGCCACCCCCTGTTCCATGAACAATCCAAGCCACTATTTGTAGAGTTGCCCTGATGAGCCCAGTGAACCTGCAGACACATAAGCAATAATACACACTTGTTTCTGTAGGTCACTAATATTGTGGTTGTGTGTTACACAGATTATTTTAGCAATAGTTAACGAATACATCTTCTTAGAAATGTTCATATTATTAGACTGAATTATTTAGTGCTCTTGTTCTCAATCATAGCTTAACAGATTCTGATTCCATTAATTTAATTGACCTAATTAGGGACCAGGCATTGGTATTTTTAAAATCACTTGAGGAAGTGATTGTAATGCTCAGCCTGAGTTGAGAGTCATTGAAACGTATGAAGAAGTGAACCTATATAGAAGTGACTGACAGTCAGATGGTTGTGAAAACAAAAGCAGAACCTGTGACTCTGACAGACTAATGGGAGGAACAAGATATATTACTTTCCCAGAATGGATTTCAGCCTTGGCTGTACACTCAATTATGTGGAGAACTTTAAAAAATACTGAATACTGGGCCTTCCCTCAGAGATTCTGATTTAATTGGTCTGCACTGTAACTTGAGTGATTCTAATATGCAGCTAGAGTTGAGAACTGTCACAGGTGGAACACATTGTTTTCGGGAACATTCAAATAGTGGATACCCACTCATGAGGGCTGGGATTTCAAGGCAAAACTCTAGTCTTAGAGCAACCAAAATATGAAGAATGTTCACAGTCCAAAAGAAGCAGTGTTCATGGTGGTGAGCTGAACTAGAAGAGAGTTTGAGTCTGGATTGAAATTACTGCTGTGGGTTTAGGCAAGGATTGGTCACTCACCTGCCTACAGAGATCAATTTGGTAGTCCAAATAAGTCAATGGAGGGAATGTGGCATGGTAGGGACTGAGTTATCCTTGGGGGCACATACCTAGCAAAATGCACAGCCCAAGCCTAGACAGTTCTTATCAGGATAGTTTTTAAAAAGAGGCTGAGAATCTGGAATTTTATGTCAGATCTCTTGGTTTTTAAATACTGGTAGCTAAAAAAGTACTTTATAAATATTGGACCAGTTAAATAAAAAATGACCTTGAAATAAATTTGGGCTACCAGCTACCAGTTTATGAACTCAAGTTTACCCGTTCCAACTGTTCAGTATAATTTTTATTTCATCCGTGCCCTTTCATCACAGTGATCCAAGCAGGTCAAAAGCAAAAACACTTAAATGAACAGGCATGTACCGAGACTAGTGCTAGAACTTAAGTGAATCTTCGGTCTTGCCAGAATCCATGCAATATTACATAGGACTTCTGTGAAAAGTTTTCAAGATGTGTGGTCCTAAAGTAGAGAAAGATTGGATTCTGAGTGTAGCCCTAGCTCAGGGCTTCACTACCTCTCTACATGTTAAAAATGTCTTCTGGGTACTGACATGCTCTTATTTTAACACATTGGACTGCTTTCAGTTTGTTATGATTAAGATTAACAGTGCTGCTGTTTATCTAAAACTGGAAAATGCAGTGAGTATATAATGACCTTATATTTTGAGCCAAAAATCAGTCGACCAGAGGTTTCTTATATCACTTCTGAATGTGAGAAATACTCTGGGAGAGCCCATCTGAATGCCAGCAATTTGGAGATTCTGGGATGGCTTTACAGGAACAGCAGAATCCAGAGTCATGGTGGCCATATGCATATGTGCTCACAGGGAGTTTATATGTTAGGTACTAAAGATTGCAGAGAAACTATTCCTCATATTTCCCTTTGTGAAATGCTGTCTTTCTTCCAGTTTTCAGATACAGGAATGCATTTTCCTTACAAAGTTTCCCTTTCTCTTTCCTTTCTTTGTTCCATCCATACCACCAACCTACATGTTTCCTGCTTTGAAACTATAATCATTGCTGTCAGAAGAGCTTTTTGTAAGAGAACATGTTTTATCCTACCAGGCAGATGAGGGTTATTCCTGATAAAAGAAGGTAGAAGGGGTTAGGCAGTGTCTCTCCTTAGTTCCCATGCCTTCTGAAACTTCATTCCTTTCTCCTCTGGAGTCTGCTAATGGGAGTTCCAGAACATCTTCAAATTTGGAAATTAGACCTACAAGCTGCAAGAGCTACCAGGCTGCAAGCATTACCTAGTTTTATTTCCTTTCTTTTCTCTCTCTCTCTTTTTTTTTTAAAGGACCCAGAGGTATATACACACCCCAAGTCTGACCTTTGATAGGTAGCTCAAAGGTAAATACCACTTTGAAATTCCTTTTTTTCCTTCACTCAACAAATCTTAATGATGTGCCAGTTACATGACAGGCACTGTGCTAGGCAACAAACATATGACGGTGGCCAAACTCTCTATGGTTCCCATCTTTATGAAACTTGCAGCTATGAGGACAGCAGACATTTATAGTAAATGAGAAACAATAAAAATCCATAAATAATAACCTAAATAAATATAAAATTGCATTTGACTTCCGTGCTAAAAGGAAAGGGGCTAAGAGATTTCATCTGGTCAGGAAAGCAAGGGAAGATTTTACTGAGGATGTAGCCACTGAACTGAGATCTGAGGGATAAAAGTCTACTTAGGTAAGGTGGAGACAACTCTTTTGGGAGGGTGGAACACCACCCGGAAGACCCTGTGTTGAGAGGGAGCACTTGGGAACAGGAAAAACCATCTCTAGGTATGGCTGGCCCAGATGGAGCACTATTAGCCTGAGGGCTGGGTGGAGAGCAGACAGAGAGGGGCTCTGTGAGCTGTTAATGTGTTCCATTTGCTAAGAAACCAATGGGAATCACAGACCTGTACCTATGAAACAAATAATACATTATATGTTAAAAAAAGAAGAAGATAGCAGGAGGGGAAGAATGAAGGGGGGGAATCAGAGGGGGAGACGAACTATGAGAGACGATGGACTCTGAGAAACAAACTGAGGGTTCTAGAGGGGAGGGGGGTGGGAGGATGGGTTAGCCTGGTGATGGGTATTAAAGAGGGCACGTTCTGCATGGAGCACTGGGTGTTATGCACAAACAATGAATCATGGAACACTCCATCAAAAACTAATGATGTAATGTATGGTGATTAACATAACATAATAAAAAAACACAGAATGTGGAAAACTAAGAACGCAAACTCTTATTGAGACTTTGCTTCTCCTTTGTTATGTAACTCTGGACAAACTGTTTAGACTTTTGTATGCCTCATGATTGCTGTTGGACAAAAGGGAACATAATAAAAAGTTTTATCAAAAAAAAAAAAAAGAAACCAATGGGAAGCCACATAAAAGTTTGAAGGTACAGGTGTTGGGCCTCTTCGGTACTACCTTGAGGAAGGTTCATTGTGCAGGGGATGTAATTAGAATGGGGATGGAGGGGTTTTCTGTTTTCCTGAGAAAATAATACCTTAGAGTAATGGTTATGATTTTGAAAAGAAATGAACACAGTTGAGATTTATTAACACATAAAATTAGAGTTGGTTTGGAGAGGGGATAAAGGAGAGAGCAGTCCCAAGGATGATTTGCATAATGGGATGGATGTTGGTATCTTTATCTGGGAAGTAAAGCCCAGAGGAAGATAAGATTATGCGATCATGAGCTTAATTGGGGGCCAGTTGAATTTAGGATGTCTTTGAGACATTTAGTAGAAGTTAGAAAGGGAGTGGTTATTTAAAAGTTCAAGGATGTGGGCTGGAGAATAGACTCCAGCCCACGGAGTGGGTGATTAAAGGAAGGCATATAGGTGAGACCCTCTAAGAATATTATAGAATAAGAGGGGAAAGGTAGGGCTGTGTCTTGTCACAACCGTTTATTGAATGGGTAGACCAGGAGATTCCCATACTGAAGGTACAGAAAGGGTTCCATGAAGCTAAGAGGAAAACTAGAATATTGTGTCTTGGAAGCCACAGGCAGATAGAATACCAAAAAGGAAAGGGGTCACTAGTGTCAAATGATGTTGAAACGAGAAGAAAGATGAAGATTTGGGAATATTCTTTGGATTTAGTGAGGAGGTCTTCAGTCACACTAACAAGAACTATTTTGGTGGAATACTAGGGCCAAACACATATTGAAATGTATTGGCAATTATCTCTCAATATTTTCCAGTCCCTCTCCTTCTCATGCAAAGGCAGGGGGAGTCATTTGAAGCAAATGTATCTAGTTTGCTTCTTTAGTAAATGGAGATTGGAACCAAAGATCAATATCATTTGACACAGGGTGGCCACAAGCCAGTCTTCCAAATGTTTGCTTAATTCCAGCTACCCTGAGTTTCCCTTCTTCCTACCACCACCTCTCTGCAGTGTGTTAGAAAGCAATATTCACTTTTTAAAAATTACTTTTACACGGGAGGTAAAGGGGATAATAGACTTGATTTTCTTTTCACAGAGTCTAATTGTCAAGTAACATTAGAACTTGGAATGCTGGCTTTAGCCAGTGCCTGGGGACAAGTGTTTCTTCCTAGTTTGTTAATGAGCTTTAAAAAAAAAAAAATACCTCAGTTATCAAACAGAAGAAGAAATAACTGGAATTTCTGTTGAAGGTAGTCCAGTGAGTGGGTAAAATAAATGATACAAATTTTTTTAAATGCCAGTATTAGAAATTGGTGAGTTGTACAGATACGAAGCTGATCCAATGGCCAAAGGTATTATTTTCCAAATAATAACCAGAGCCTGCAAATTTCTCCCTCTTCTTTCAGATCTACTTATCTAGGAAAGGGAATATTATTCAATCCATGTACACTTAAACCATCAAATTAATTGAACAAAAGTCTTTTGATGGCCCAAGTATATTTTAAACAACTTAGAGAAAAATATTTTAAGTTTTTCTGTTTATATATGGGAAGCATCATTTTGCCAAAAGTAGCTGAATAAAAATGACAAAATTAAAAAAAAGGTATGTTTAAAAGATTTCCATTGGAATACAGGTTTGGAGTAGTATGTATGTTTACTGCTGACATCTAATGTGGTATCAGAAAAAAGGATGCTTGGAGAGATCCAGCCGGGGTCTGTCTCTCTAGCTGAAAGTGCATCTTGCCTTAATGTACAAGCCATGTCATTTATTCACTCAGTGAGCTCATATTTGGAACATCTACATGTTTTCACACACTGTTCTAGGTATTAGATGACAGCAACAGTAGTAAATTTATGGACAAATTGCTGCCTTCATTGAGTTTATATTCTAGCGGAGAAGACAAACAATAAATAAGTGCGTAGCGTCAGTAGAAGGCAGTGAGAAATTTTATGGAGAAAACTAGAGCCAGTGGGAGAAAGAAGAGTTATGGTGGGTGTTAATGCAGTTAAGTTGGTAAAGGCAGCTCTCTGAGAGGAGGTTATGTGGAGATCTGAAAAAATTGAAGGAGCAAGTTTTTATAATTATGAGACTAAAAGAGCATTTTATAAAGTACAAAGGCCCCAGAGCATGCATGGTGTGTGCCCCACAAAGCAGAGCCTTGCCAGCTCCATATTTCCCCAAACCTTGAGGACACAGAGAATGGGTTTACTTCAGTGCCTCCCTGAAGATGCTCTCATTAGCCATGGCATCCAAAGAAGAAAAATCTGTTTTCTATTACTGTCTCATCTTGGTGAGTTTAGTTTGCAAATTTTCTGTGGTTTCATTAAACTGAACCAGAAGGAGTCTCTGAATAGATCTATTGCTTTGGAAAACTGAATTAGAAGCCAGCTTTAAGTCTGGCTCCTTGGGGCACAGCCAACCTCCCCAGCTCACCTCTGGCAAAGCCGACTCTGTTTGCTTCCCTTACTGAAGACAGACCCGGGAACCTACCGCTTCCAGAGGCACATTGTGGTGGTTCAACCCAGGGCACCCGGGTAGTCTGGCCAGGACCAAGATGCACGTAACCTCATCAAAACCAAAGGCTTCAGTGAAAACCGTTAACATGCAGGGCAGGGCCAAGACAAGATGTTTGGCATATTGACACCTGCACCTGAGGGATGGTTCACCCATTCCTCCACTGATTTATGTAGACTGGTGATAAAGCTACAGGGGGTCTCCTTTAGATTTTATACTTTGGTGAAGTGACCTCACATTTGACTAAACTAACCTGCATCCCTAGGGCGGTGGCATTCTGGTAATGCAGCTTTATATCCCTTGTTCTGGACACCCAACTGGCTTCCCCAAAGCCGTGTTCTACCCAGTGTGATACTGTGTGTGGCCCATACTTTATTTAAAAGAAAAAAAAAAAAAACTACTCATAATTGCAAGATTGAAGGAATTCACATCAAACCTGGATTTCTGCATGCTCTCCAAAAAAGCTCTGACAGTAATAGCACCACATTCCCTCATGGCAACAGTTGGCTGGGACTTGATGGGTGATTTCCTTACGTGGCGCACGTGCCCTCTGTTGCCCCCAAACCCTCATCATCCCTTGTTACATCTCATTTGCTCACGTTACTTAGTCTCATTTCCTGTTTGGCCTCTGTAGGCATTGATTCTTATGATTGCTCCTTTAAATCATTATCCTGTTCTTATCACCCAGTTTCTTTTTCCCCAGTGTTGAGGATAGCAAAAGGAATGGTGTCATTGTGGTGGATGTATCCAGTGGCTGCTACAGTCTGGTCCATAATACTGAAAGTGAGGCAAAGGCTTCTCTGTTGCTTCCTCCTCACAGTGTAGTAATTTGATGGAATGATGATAGGCATAAAAGCCATTAGTCAATAGTGAGAGAGAGTGTAAGAGTGTGGGTCTTTGACAGGGAGATAAACTATCCTGAAGAAGAGAACAGACGGGACTTTCTCAATATTTGAGAGTCTAAAAGCAGGAGCCCAGTTTTGTATCTACTCTGGATAATGAACTTTCAAGCTATTTTGGCAAGTAAGGTCCAGACATAGGGTTCAACCACCTGGGTCCTCCCTAGACTGTAAGCTCTTGAGGGCAATGGCCAGATGTCTTTTGTTTACCAGTGTTTGCCCAGTGGTAAGCCCACGGCATATGGGAGACTATCGGTAGACCCATTTCTGGAAGCATGAAGGCCACAATACCATCATGTGTGAGCTCTCCTTGCAGCCTATGTCCCTAGCCAGGTCAGCTTTAAAGACTCCCCAGACAACTGAGTCAGAACCACACCTCACAACTTTTTGAGTGGGTACAGAAATTCCAATTGGATTGAAGCTGCTCAAAATGGTTATGGCACACTGAGAGGAAGAAAGATTTTACACTGGACGCCAACTATTCGTGCATCAAAACACCATTCCCATCTTGTTCAGCCTTGAAACATCTTCCCTTAGTTAATTATTCCTGCATTTATTTCCTAAGGCTGATGAACAGCTGGTTTGTACTTGAAGTGACACAAAGCACTGGGCTTAGGAGTACATTGTAGTATCCTCTACTTCATCTAATAGCTCTGGGGCTTATTTCAAACATCTTGTTACTGAGCCTGCCTATATTATTACCGCCTGTGACCTTCCCTTTGGGAGCTGCCAGTGCCGACTGGAACGCATCTGCTTCTTTCTGAGCAGGGTTATGGGAGGAAGGAAGCTCGAGAGATGTGAACAAGATCTAGATCTAGGTACACACTTTGAAGAATACCCAAAACATCTCTGAAAATGATTAAGCCATGGCAAGATAATTTGGGATAGAAATGGTGGTATTTTTCTTCCTATATTTCTTCCTTCCCGCACTGTACGCAGGTAGCTCTGCTGTGTAGTTGCATGCCTCCAGAGCTTTTGGCAGGCTGGCCGTAGAGTTTATAGGAAGATCAGGACTCTTCTTGTCTTTGAGTTTGGGTGTCCTGAGTGGAGGGGGGCAGCCAGTAATACAGGCCTTCAATGACGACAAGGTTCAAAACTGGCACAGTGACACGTCCACTGCATTCTGTTTGTTAAAATGGATCGCAGGGCTGGCCCAGATTCGACAGGTATTAAAGTAGACCCTGCCTCTGGAGGGGGGCAGGCTACAAAGTGACATTGCATATGGCCTGCACACAGGGTGGTCTGGAAGATGGGGCCATTTTTGCAATCAGTTTATTACATGGAGCCTTTGAAGATGTGTTGAGGCCAGAACCCCTGTGTTGGATTGACCACAGGTGCCCCTTGCTTTGAGCTCATCTCTAAGCAGTGATCATAAGAGTATAGTACCTCCGAATTAAACACGGGTACCTGGAGGACAAGAGCTTGTTTTTGTTCTTTGTTTTTTTTTCATTCCTGCACCATTTGCAGAACTTAAGATCATACTAACCATCTTACTGATAATTCTTTTTGTTTGATTAGAGGTGGAAAAGTGATACCCACAAACCTGGGGCATTATATATTTATCTGAAATTACTTGGACTTAAGAAATAAATAGGCTGTCTGTGTTCTTGGACTTAAGAAACCATGAACTTATGGAGAAATTTTGGTATGTAAAACTCAGCAATACATTTCTTTATTATTTTCTTTAAAACAGTCTCAATCCCCGTAACCCTGTCCTGTTGAGCTGTTGAAATTCATTCACAACCATGACTGGGGTTCTGATACCCTCCTGTGGGAAATCTGGTATCTGTGGAAAGTCGAGGAAGGGTCTTTGGGCTCTCTCTTCCATCATAGTTCAAGCCCTTGTGGTTCCTAGGAGCTGCACAGAGCCCAGCTGCCGAGGCCGATAGGGGGAGTGGATTTCTTCAAGAGGTCCTGTCCATTTGTGGTCTCTGCTGGAACCCACCATGAGCACCAGCCGGGGGGCTAGGCTGCTGGAAGATGAGAGAACGCGTGGCACAGAGCTGAGTCTTCTCTACTAGGCCACCCCACTACAGGTGGCACCCAGCCCACTTCCTGCTGACCTTCATCATTTGCAGGAGCCCTGCTGGCATCAGCCAAACCTAGCCCAAGCCAGCAGAACTTCCCAGGCCACCATAGACTTGGGAAAATAATGAATGGCGGTTGTTTTAAGCTACTAAGTTTTATGGTAATTTGTGTGATACATGGTCTGTATGTCAGTAGATAACACACAAGAATAGTCAATGTATCAGGTTCCTGCAGGAGGAGGGGCTTTAAAGATTTAGTGAAGGGAAGCCTGGGTCATCATTCCCAGGCAGGGGAAAGAGCTTTTCCTGATTTGGTTTCAGCCTTTCCAGCTGATCAGTCGCAGTCCCAGTTCTCTTAGATAGACCTCATCTTTTCCTTTAGTCTCCTTTTCTCATGCCATCCAACCTCCTGGGTTCTGGGGAAATCAGAGTAGCTGTAAGCATGGGACCCCAGCCTCCACGAGAACCCTCAGCCTCCTGGGCCAACCTCAGCAGCTTCCCTTCCCTTCATCTAAACTCAAGGGACAGGAACACTTGGACCCTTTTGGCAGATTTATATGGTGCTCACCAGGCCCAGGAATCTCCTTGTGTGCCCAATAAAACAAGGTATTTTTGCTGTTGTTTTATTCCCAGGACCTAGACTTTCATTACCGAATAAAATTTAGAAATAAAAATAAAGCTTCCTTCACTCCTGGGGTTACCACCCTCTTTGCCTATGAGCTGCTCTGCCCTCCTGGTTCTCAGGCTCTTGGGCTGTAACTCTCAGGATTTCCAACTTCCTGCCTCTTTCCCAAGCTGATGCCACTTTCCCAGGCACTGGGAGTGAAGTCTGAAAGGGTCAGTCCCCGGAATTCCTTGTGGTAACAGTGGGGAGACAACCACTCCTGTCTGTTAATTGGCACAGGAAATGAGCAAAGTTGAATGTGGTTCTCCTGTGATTAGAAACCTTTTTAAAACAACAAGCATGGCTGAATCTTTCCTTAAAAGAGTGTTCAGAGTGGGTTGAGAAACCTGAGAACTATCTAGGTGATTTAAAAAAAAAATGAAATTGGAGTCTTTTCATTTTGTAGACTAAAAAAGTAAAACGAAAACAAGAGGTGAAAACATTCCTAAATGTTAGAGACCCCTGGGTCTCCCTCAAAGTTTTTCTCTCTGGTGTTGCTAAAATAAATCCTACAGAACACATCCCAGTTCGTTTTCTTTCCCATTCATCCTTCTTGCCCTGATGTCTTCAGAGCAGGCCTTTTAAGGATCTGAGAGCCTTTTTAAGTGCTGCCTCCTGCCGTTTTTGCTCTCCGACAGATGTTGATTTTAATGAATCCTTCTTCTTGGGTTTCAAAACCATCAGTGTGTTTGTTCTTGTAACTAAAAATTAAAACAACTAATCTGGAGTAACACTTTTCTTGTTTTGTTTTGTTTTGTTTCAGAGAGATCTAGGGAGGAGTAGAGAAGCCTGGCCTCCAGTGTTATTAAGGTATGAAAAAAATACTATCTGCATAGAGGCATACACCCCCCTTTTACCTTCTTCGATAGATTCCGTTCACACTTTTGCTTATACAGCTATACACTTATATTTTCTTTTTGTTCCCCTAAGTGCTTAACTCAGTCCTGAGCACAGAGTAAGCACTTAATACACTTTTGCTGATGTGAATTGAAGGCCTGGGGTATTTCCTACAGATTAAGCAATTTTGACACCATAATCCCTAAATAATTCCCAGGAAGTGCCTCATACAATGGTTTCTATTGCAGGCACATTAGGGCTCTTGAGTCCTGTCTTTTGCTGTTTGTTTCTGGTTCATGTGTCAAGCCACTCACTCACTACCTCTTGGTTCGGTTCTTTAGACAGACAGGGGGAAATGAGTGATAACTCCAGGGTAGGACATTTTTATTCTCTATGTCTCAGAAACTAGACTCCAAAGCAGAGAACTTATTTTTCCACTTTGCTGAGTAATAGAATGATTATGACCTGCAGATATTTGGAGAGGGGTGGTCAAACGCAGCAAGAAGAGATGAAGGTGCTTTCAATAGAAATGAAACTGTTCCAATTCTGAGGCCCCCTCTGAGCATAGGGAAATGTGGGTGAAATGTTATAGCAGCCACAGGAATGGTTATTGAACTGTGAAAAGCATTTGCTACATAAAGAGGGACTTAATTCCTTTGATGTTATCAGGGAAGGATGTATTAGGTTCTGCAAAGCAAGTGGCAATGATCAGCAAATGCATTTTTAAAATGTTCTTCTCCTTTAATATCAAATGACTATAACTCAATCTCCAGTTTGTGAGTTATTCTTCTTGCCCCTCCCCCCCCAAAAAAGAGGGTGTGGGCAGGGCAATTAAGACCAATTAAGAGGGCCATTTTAATTTCTGGAAGGAGTCACCGTCTCGTGCCTACTTTTCTGTTGCTTTTGTATTTATGAGAAACATAAATTAAGGCATTGGGATCTCTGAAGTAATGAAGAATTATGGATGAATTATAAGTCTGTTAATTGAAATAGAAATGATACTTGATAATCATATACAGAAATGTCCACATTACTTTGTGTTTACATTCTAAACAGTTCTATAAAATCAAGTTGGAAATCTTTTTTTTTTAAGATTTTATTTATTTATTTGAGAGAGAGAGAGAGACCGAGAGAAGAAAGTGAGCGAGAAAGCATGAGTAGGTGGGGGGGAGGGCAGAGGTAGAGGGAGAAACAGACTCCCTGATGAGCAGGGAGCCCGACTCGACACTCAATCCCAGGACCCTGGGATCATGACCTGAGCTGAAGGTAGACGCTTAACCGACTGAGCCGCCCAGGCGCCCCCAAGTTGGAAATCTTTTAAGAAATTAGGTTACTAAATAAAGGCATGGGAAATCACCACATTTAATTTTGAAAGAGCAAAAACGTTTTTAAGTAAAAATTTATTCCCTTTTTTGTACTTTAATTTGGGCTAAAAATAGAGTCAATGAAAAAAAACATTTTACTTATTCCAAGTTGTTTCGATTGGTAAAATTCAAAATGGTGCTTAGTGGGACAGCTAAAAGGGAAATAGATTTAATAGGTTACAAGTTGGACAGAACTTGTAACATGAGCAATATAGAAAGATCATGACAATATCAAGATAGCTAGTTTCAAGACTGTCGATTTGTTCTCAAAATGAGCATCTGACCGGTATTTACACCTTAGTAGGTGGGCACTAGAATGATGCCAGGAATGTGCTTTCCCTGGAATGTTAACCAGGGGATTTAGAGAAGAAAGCAATTCCTATTTCTGTACCTTTCTTTTGCAACTGTTTACAAATCCCATGGAGCTGTGATGTCTGTGTGTCTTATTGATGTGGCTGTAGGACACAGCTTCTGTTCATAAATCCACCCACCCCCTGCCCTCTCAGCCATGTACTTTACTTTAGGTCAGAGCCTGAGTTTTGTCCAGTCTATCATGGACTCGTGTTGGAAATTGATGCAGAAAATATCCCAAACATAGGCATTTGTCTGGAATCACCTGAATATCGTAAATTATATCTGCTTACATTCAGGCTTAGCAGCCCCTGTCAGTTTCCGTTGGAAGTTTCAACTCCCCCTGATTCTGACCCATCCCAGCTAATGCATGATCCTCCTACCCCAAAGCCTGGGAGAATGAGGAAAGACAGGCATTTGATAAAAGCCCATTACCATTCAAGAGAGGGGGAAAAAGCAAGAGAACAGAGCTGGAGCCACCCCATACCAGGACCAGCAGTTGTTGGGTTTAAAATTTCACGTTGGCCTCTTTCTTATTAGACAGCCTAAGCTGGCATCCAGGGGCTATCGACTGTCAAAACAGCAGTCAGAGAAACAATCGACAAAGGCATCCCTTGAGAATGGTGAGGAAACTGGGGAGAATACTGTCAAAGGAGTTAATGTGCAAGCTGGCACCCACTGCCAGACCCAGCGTGAGAACCACTTACGCGGTAATTGTCCCTCCTGGTGTGCCCCCCCCGCCCCACCCCCACCCCAGCTCCGTCAAACACTGCCCCAGGCTTGCCTTTCAGCACAGGAACTGATCTCTTTTTGACCAACTGAAATACACACCCACCCTCAAACCCTCCCAGCTGAGGGTGGGGAATGCAGGTGGGAAAGCAGACCAAGGGCTTTGGGTTTACCAGTCTCCCCTTGGGTCAGGCACACTAGGCCAACTGTGTCTTGGGGACGCTTGGGTGATAGTTATGTGCAGCCCTGGACTCAAGGGGAGATAAAGCCAGACACCAGCTGAGTCTCACAAACCCCTTACACCCAATCCATCTGTAGTCGGAGCTCCTCGGTACCAAAGTCCTGCACACCCTTCATGGCATTTAGAATTTGTGGCCTAAAAGGAGAAGGGGACCCTGTGCTCGGAGCCAGGGAGGGTGCATGGTGGCACTGCAGCACCAACCCGAAGGGCCTGGTGGAAGGGCTTCTGAAACAGTGTGAGATACTTCCACTGAGTCGTAGAGAAAAGATGTGCTATCCTTGTAATTACAAGGGTCAGAAATAGGCGATTTGAAATAATAGGATTGAATAGGAAAATAGTAATTCCAAGAGAGGGTTTGTTTGTTTCGACATTCAAGAGAGACACTTGTCACAAATTCGAGCTGAGGCCTAGACTGCAGAATCCCTTAACATTCTGGAAATCATACCAGTTCACTACTCTGCCAAATTCTCCAGTCACCCAAAAGAATGAGCAATTAGGGTTTTTAAATATAAATATATAAAACCATTGTGGAAAAAAAAAAAGCCACCTGGAAGTAATTTTGAACAAATAGCATATATATAAACATAAAAGAGTAACTAAGACGCCCAAAACAAAAATAAATACAGGTTATAAGTAGGCCAATCAAAAAAAAATTATATGAACATATAATAAATGTGGATAATTAATTTAATCATTACTAATTTAAAAAACTGTAACAAGAGCAGTGCCATATTTTTTTGCCCTAATCAACAAATTTAAAGAATGATAATACCAAATGCAATTCATAAAATAAGACTAATGGAGGTATATATTGCTGCAAACCATCTGAGAAGCAATTTGATGATGGGAGTCAAAAATACTTGTACACCTGTACCCAGTAATTCTGCTATGAAGAAGTGTCTCCCCTTCAGCCCCCTGCCGTTGAGCAGTGTGGAACCAAGTGTACAGGGAGGCCCTCTGTGGCTGGACCACTCACCGCCTTGACCTTCCATCTTCTAGTCAAAAGACACTGGTACATGATTCAGGAACACTCACTTACTTTTGTAGAAACCTAGACTTTGTGTGGGGTGGGGACTGGTATGTGGCTTCTATTCTCCCTATATTTTACCCAAGTATCATTCTACTAGCCTTTTTGTTGTTCATTTTTCCTCATTTTGGGTTGTTAAGAACTCTTGACATCATTGGCAATGCAGATTCCTTTTTTGTTTCTCTTTCTTTTCTTCCTTTCTTTTTTTAATGTGTGTGATAACCAAAGAGTAATGAGAGGGAAAAATGCCCTTATTTTATCAAAACTGTTTTCACATTGTCCTTCTTTTCTAGGTTTTCTAAATTTTCAACACAGATCATTTTTTTGCCACTAGGAAAAAAAATCCAATTTAAATTATTTCACAATATGAATAAATTTACAATTTACATTTAGGGTAAAAATTAAGATAGTAGTGGGCGCCTGGGTGGCTCAGTCGTTAAGCGTCTGCCTTTGGCTCGGGTCAGGATCCCAGGGTCCTGGGATCGAGCTCCGCATTGGTCTCCCTGCTCCGAGGGAAGCCTGCTTCTCCCTCTCCCACTCCCCCTGCTTGTGTTCCCTCTCTCGCTGTGTCTCTCTCTCTCAAATAAGATCTTTAAAAAAAAATAAAGAGAGTAGTTATATACATTTTTAAAATCTTTCCCAAATAACAATTGAAAAAGAAACTAATTATAGCAAGATGTGGGCTATATCTATCAAGGCTTTTATAATTAAAGTTATTTCAAAATTTCAGTAAAAATGCTTTTGTCGGAGAAGAAGTTTGAAATGCCACTGGAGCTCACAATTCTGTTCTTTTACTCCTGTATGAGGATAGATAAGAAAAATCAATTAGAACTGATTTTCAGCACGTTGTCTTGTATAAAACAGCATCATGCAGTGTTTCCATCCAGAAACATTTTTTGCCTCCTGTGAAGGTATGAAATCCCATGGCAGCCTTAGGGAAGTTCTGCTAAGAAATGAAATCACCACATTGTTCATTTTTGCTTTAGTACAAAATAGTAATGATAATCTCCGTATATATTAAGGCTGACTTTCCTGGTTTGAACACTGAAGTCTCGTACCCCAGGAAATTCTCAGTCCCAGTCACCCTGTGTCCTGAGTGCCTACCATGTGCAAACTGTTCTTAACTAACTCAAAGCTGAGTAGCTCAAAACAATAGTTATCTTATTGTATCTAATGCTCTGTAGTCAGGAATTCAAGCTGGGTTCCTCTGGCTCATTTTTCTGTTCCATGTGATGTCCTCCGTGTCATTCTCATATTCAGTCAGTGGTTGGGCTGGTCTGGAGTGTCCAGGATGGCTTCATTCCCATACAGGGCATGTCAGTGAGGATGTCTGAAAGGTTGATCTCTCTCCTGGGCCCCTATCCCTCTCAGTGGTAGTCCCTCATCCTCTCCAGGTGTTCTTTTTAGCAGGGTAGTCAGACTCCTTACCTGGTGGCTCAGGGCTCAGGGCTCTGAGTTCTGACAGACAGGAAGTAGAAGCCAATGGACAGGGAGCTGGTCTTTTAACATCTGGGCCTGAACACTGCTAGTGTGACTTCCAATGTATTCTGTTGGCCACAGCAGTCACACAGCCTGGCCAGAGTCAAGGGAACAGAACATAGACTATACTAGTCAATGGGAGGAGTGTGAAAAAACTTGGGACTGACTTTAAGCCACAACACAAATATTGTGTTTTAACATAGTAACCGCAAGTTGTAGTTTAATTTGTCAAAAAAATAAATAAATTATTCTCATTTTGCAGTTGAGAACATTGAGCCTCAGAGAAGTTGAGCAATTTTTCTCAGATCACACAACTAAAATCAGAGCTCAGGTAAAGCTTAGGTTGGTCTATGAAAATTATGCCATTTTCTTTATGCCACTTTGGCCACAGAGAAGCATTTCATGGTATGTTCACAGATGGGGAGCATCTATGTACTAAGCACACAGACATATTGTGTACCTCCGTGGGAAAGGAAGACAATGAGTAGAAATTCCTTTCCCATGCTTGTGACAGAAAGATGGGAGAATTTTCTAGCAAAGATTTTAATTCCCTACCTACCAAGGCACCTGGGGTACAACAAACAGAGTATTGGGCAATCTGTATCTCATGAGGTGTCCAGGCTACTCATGAAGCCTGCCAAAGAGGATGCAGAAGGTTGCAACCTTAGTTCTGTGTCGGATTCTGCGGTATAACAAAGCACCCCAAAACTTATTTGCCTGAGTAACTCCTCTAATCTCAGTAGTCTAGGCTGACCTTGGCTGTGCCCACTCATGTGTCTGTGTTGAGCTGCTGGTTTAACTGGTCTGGGATGGCCTCATTCACATGTCTTGTGGTTTAGCAGGCCATTTGCCAGGGGCTGGCTAACTACTGGCTGATAAGCCTTGCTTCTCTTCTACATGACTTTTTATTTGCCAGCAAATGAAATCAGGTTTGTTCATGTGGAAGTAACAGCATTCCAAAAGTAACAGTGTGCAAGGCTTCTTGGGATGGAGACTCAGAACTCACACAACATTGTTTCCGTTGTTTTCTATTGGCCAAAGCAAGTCACAAGGCCAGCTCAGTTTCCAGGAGTGGGGGATATAGACATTGCCTCTCTTGATTAAGAGAATTGCAAAATCCCATTGGAAACGTCTGGATATAGAGAGAAGAATAATTGTAGACATCTTTCCATCCTGAAACAAGGCTAATCAGTTGATATCTTCTATACCATTTAGAACAAGCCAGTTGCAGACACCCACAACTCTGATGAAATGACTTAAATGATTTGTGGGCATGGTGAGTTGTACCAAAAACCCTATCCTGATAATTAATCTGTAACAAAATCAATAACTCCAAAGGGCATTCTGAAGTACTTTTCATCCTCAATGTCCAGAGATAGTTTTTTAACTTACTGTGGTCCACTGTCATGTGTACACGGCATGTGTAAGGGCCTTTTTTTCCCCTCCTGAGCTGTTTAAACCTGTTCCCTATTGGAAATCAAGTAATACCTCTTAGATTCACACATCAGTATTCTACAATAAATCCAGTAAAAGAAAGAAAGAGGCCACATGACTTAAAACTGTACAGCAGGGATGCAGTAACAAATTTTGGTTCCCTAAAAAAGTCAGAGAATATTCCCTGTGTTTTAATAACTGCTCTAGGACTCCTATTTGAACTTGAACAGTGAGGTAGATCTATTGGGTGCGTTGTAGGTGCCAGGTACTATACTGCGTACTTGATGTATTTCATATCATTTAATCCTCACTGTAAATTTATGATTCATCAGTGAACATTAGCATCTACCTTATTCATGTGAGATGATTGGAACTTAAAATGTGTCGTAGATTGCTCAAGAGTTCTCTTTGTCAAGAGATGGAGTTTATTTCATCCCTTAAATCTTGGCTCCATCATGTGACTTGCTTTGGTCCAAGGACATAGTAAATATGTGATGCAGGCAAAAGCTTGAAACCCACTTGGACATGAAAGCTTTTTTTTCCTGCTACTCTTGAGATTCTAGGGTGCCATATGAATAAGTCCAAGCTGCCCTGCCTACATGGCAGAGATCCAAGCTGAACACCAGCTAAGCATCAGCCAGCCCTTGGCCAATCACCTGTTAACTCCCAGGCATATGAGGGAGGTCATCCTAGATCATGAATCCTCCAGCCAGTCTTCCAGCTGTCCGGAGCTAGTGGGAGCAGAGCTGGGAGTCAGGCCCATGTTCTCACATTCCAAAGCTTATATCCTTAATAGTAACACTGTACTGACTTCTCTAAAATGTATACTGTTTCTTAGAAGGTCCATGAGGCTAATAAATACTGCCTGGCATGCAGGGAAGTGCAGGCTGAATTTCCCTTGCTTATGAACCCCAAGTGCTTTTATACACACCAAGCACCTATGCAGTAACCCCTTGGGATAATAGAAACCCATGAAGATTTTAAACAAGGACTTGAGCTCTGCAAGTAGCAGGGACAAAGATTTTGGAAAGGGCAAGAATAGAGGCAGGGAAACCAAGTGCAACAATCTAGGAGTGAATTAATGAAGTTGTGAGTCAAGACAGCAACAGTGAAATGGAGAGAGGAGGTATTAGGAGGGGAATCCGTAGGACTTGATTGTTTAATCCTTTGCTTATTTAGCTAGGCAGTCACTTCAAGTACTCTTTCCTTGAACTCCCATGGGGATCCCAACTTCTACAGATACTAAGATAAAATTTATTTGAAATTCAGAGGGAGAGAGAGAAAAAGACAGAAAGAGATTGGAATATAGGAGCCATCTGGTCTCATTTGAAAATCCTTGGTCTGAAATCAGGAAATAGGAGTTTTGATCCTTCTCTGACATCATTTACTTTGGAGCTTGAATAAGTCACTTAACTGCAACCTTCTGGCCTCAGTTTTCATCTCTATCCAAAGGGAATCCTTTGAAG
This sequence comes from Callorhinus ursinus, assembly GCF_003265705.2. Taxonomy (NCBI): domain Eukaryota; kingdom Metazoa; phylum Chordata; class Mammalia; order Carnivora; family Otariidae; genus Callorhinus; species Callorhinus ursinus. The sequence continues at coordinate 8,436,783 of NW_027397091.1, read as the reverse complement.
GATGGTGCTTGTTAAGGTTAAAAGCATTAATAAATGCCATGTATTACCGATTTGTAAAATGGTTTTCTCTATGAGCACTTCCTATGCCAAGGTACTTATAAGAGCAGAAAAAGTTAAATGGAATTTACCAGAACTCTTTTCATTAATTTCCCACATAGTGCCAGCTCTTAGATTAATTAGAAATCTAGATTTTCTCTAGTGTCCTTTGGGAATGTAGTCAGATCAATACCCTGATCTGAAGCGAACTGACATCTAGGAGAAATTTTGCTGGCCTTGTAATATGTTGACCAAGAGATTTAGAAGTGAATGATCCCAATGTTGTCTCATGTCCATCACATCAAGTCATGAATTCTTGGTTTGAAATCCTAGGCCTACTTCTTAATAGTTGCATAATTGTGGGCAAACTACTTAACAAGTCTGTGTTTCCGTTTCCTCATCTGTAAAGTGGGTATATATTAATACCTATTTTATAGGGTTGCTGGGGAAATTAAATGAGCTTCCTATATATCCAGTGCTTAGCACGTTGTCTGACACACTCTAAGTGCTATATAAAAAGGTTACCAGTTAGTATTACTGCTTGTTAGTGTGAACTGAAGCCCTACAAGTTTAGAAAATCAAGATGAATCCTTTATCTTTGGCATCCATTTCTCTCCCTTGCTGGTTAGTGCTGCTTTTCAGTCGTCCCTGTGCCTGCTTCTTTGGGGCTCTCATAGCAGCAACATGTTGAGCAATACAGTTCAGTCTGATTCTTACAAGAAAGTGATGTCCAGTGACCCAGGAATCATTAATGGCCGAAGACAAATTTCACTCAAAGCAGCAGAAATTCTGGGACCACTTCTGGGCTTGTCACATAGATCTGCTTGCTCCAGATCTAGGATTTCCAGATATTTTTCAAGTATTTTTATTTTCTAAACAGCGGAATCTGTCAAACATAATCTATACCCTATGTTGAAGGAATCCTGTTCCTTCATTATGTTAGTCCAGCACCCTCGTTTATAGATGAGGTTCAGATAGGTGAAGTGACTCGGGTCACACAGCTGTCCAGTGGCAAAACCACAGAGGTGTTCAGGTACTGCTAGTTGGGAGCCAAACCAGCCTGTGTCAAGTTTCAGAGGAAATGGCTATAGGAGCTTGCTCCCCACTCAGCAACCTCTCAGTGAGATGAAGGACATGAGAAACATCAGAGAGGAGAAAGGAAGGGATGGGCAAAGAGAGGTCTCTGTGGAGAGCTGTTGGGCCTTGGACCTCTGCCCCACCTCCGATGGCTGCTTCCTTCCTTGGGTGTGATGTTCTCATTTTCAGGCTGTTATCATCAGCAAAAGTGTGTAGTTCACTCTTGATGGGCACCCCGCTCTGCTCAGATTCAGACTATGTTCTCGGCTCCTTTGGTAATTGTGGCTACACAAATGCAAATCAGTCCACTCCAGCTTCTTATTCCTTCCCTAGTGGGCACTCTCTCTCTCTCTCTCCACGAAGTCTGACTGGCAGAGTTTTTTCTGAATTTACTAACTTCGCTTTTTTTTTTTAAACCCACACTAACTAAATAGAATACGTTTTATTTGATCTGACACAGTAAGTGTCCACTTCACAGTTCCTTTCTGATCAATACTTACCACCCAACCCTTTCCTGTACAAAATCTCTTCCACTATGGCCTCCTCTGTATGCCTTAAATGTCACATACATTTGAGTATTGTTTCTTTTAAAATGCAAATCCCTGTCACACTGAGCCACTGACTCTTCCTAGAAAGAGTCATCCAAATCCTTTCTAAGTGCTGAATGGTAGCTATATTGGGGGCAGTGTGCAGATGTCTGGGTGTATATCATGAAGGCAAGGATGGTGGATGAGAAAAGAAATGCTCTTGTTAGCTGAGTAATGTGGGAATTCTGCCCCAGGTAGAAAGCTCAGAATCCGGGGGAAGAAAATATCCTAGATTGCCAGGGCAAGGCAGAAGAGAGGAGGGACTATAAACAAGCATAGGATCCGTAAGAGTTGAAACGAATACTTGAATTCAGACCTCCACCTAGGTCATGATCATGCCTGGGGCCTTAAAGTCTCTTCATGCACTGCCCATTGCTGAGCTACCCCCAGCTTCTCCTCCCATCACTGACATGGGGGCAGCCAAGAACACCTTTCTTCCAATATTAAAAAAAAAAAAAAAAAAAAAAGTAGTAGGTCATTACCTTAACCACTCCTAACCAATAACGTAGAAGAGAACAACAACAAAAAATCAATAGGGAAGAAAGCCAAAATGAGTTTCCTTAAAGGTTAAATCAGATCTGTCTCCTAAGAGTAAAGAGGCTATTATTGATGGAGGGCTGGGATTTTATTGTATTTTAAATTGACTTGATCCCAATGAAGATGGAAGCCTTGGAGCCAGCTATCTCCAAATGCAGGTGCATTTGGGATGTTCATTCTTTTTGGATATTACCACCATTTTCTGAGAGCGCTTTGTTGCTCAAATGTAACTAGAAATCAGAGTCTCCATCAATATTTAATCTGACTGGCTCAAACAGACAGCAGTCAGGGGAATCAAATAAATTAATCACTGGTGTTTAAAGGAGAACTTCCTTCACAAGTCTGAATTTCCTTAACTCAGACGGGATGTCATGTGAAGTTACATGATACAGCTAGCTGAGGAGGGGAGTTTAAAAGGCAGAACAGAAGATTTCTAGAAAATGGGGCCTTCCAAAGTCCCTCTATTCTCTCAGTCAAGGAAGTTTTCCTTGAATCCACTAACCTGGAACATTTGCATCTACTTTTAATTTTGAAATTAACCTTTTAACATCTTTGCATTGAAGGAAGCAAAATGAAGTCCAAACTGTAATGTGGAAAGCATGCTTTAGAAATGGTCTGTATGGCTCTCAGGGCATTTTCATAGCCACTTTTTAAAGTCTTTTTTATTTTCATTGTTTATACAATATCTCTTGAGCTCTGTTGATGCCTTGCTTGCTGTGGCTCTATATTCTCAGAGTGCTGTGGTTGCAATTTTTATTATGTACAACATTGCCTGTGAAATTATCAGGCAGGGACATCAAGAAGGCCAGTGTTACCATAGCAGCAAAGCTGTGTCAGTCCAGCTGTCCACCGCTGATGCTAGGAGTGATAATGGGCTTAATTAACTTCAGCCCAAACTCAGGGTCAGAAACCTATCCATCCTCATGTGCTTTGTTACCTGGAGGTTACCATCTTTTTCAGTAATGCATACGGATGTTAAGAGTTGAATGATACACCCAAAGCATTAAGAATAGTGCCGCTTAACAGGAATAGTGGTGATAGCTTTCTCTGTGCCAGATTCTGTGCTTATTGCTTGTCATGGATCATGGCAATATTCACAACTACACAGTGAGGTGAGGTGAGGTGAGGTGACTCTCATTACTCCAATTATACAGATGAGGAAGCTGAGGCTTATTGTGGCCAAATGATTTGCCCTTGGCTGCAAAGTTAGAAAGTGGTAGATTTCAATGCCCACAGACTAATGCCAGGGCCCTATTTGTGTAATAGTTTGCTCTTCATCATCCGATGCACCTAGGCCCCACTCACCCATTTGTTGGCCTTCTCACCTTGGACTTCAGTGATTTCAAACCACGTTGCCTATTCCTTTTATATTATTCCTGTCTTCCTCAAACTTGCCCTCCTGTGCCCCCACTCTCAAATCCTCCTGGGAAGGGTGATAATCAGTAAGAGATACTGCTCAGACAAAGACCAGCTAGGCTTGGTGCACAAGCAAGGTCCTGAGGGACCGCTGGAGCTCTAGTAATGAACCCCTTCCTAGCTGGTTTGCAGGGATGTGACTCTGCGGGAGGGACTGGGTGAGCGGAGTGCTAAATGCTTGGCTGAGGCATGGGGCAATGACTGTTATCAACTAGTACAGAAGTGCCAATATTGTAGAAATTGGCATATTCATACATGTTTGTATGTTCTGAATTATGGCCCTGTCTCTGTAAGTCCTTGATCTGAGTTTCTATTCAAGTATCACTTGCCTTGGTTTTCCCAGACAGATTCAAAAAGTCTGGGCTCAGTCTTCACTCTTTAATCTGCTCTCTTCTTGTTCTCATCTCACCACCTTGTGAGGTGGGTGTCCATGTCCATCTTTTGTACCAAACTCCTCTGGGTGAGGGCAGTTCCAAGTAGAATTTGCCTTTGCATCCCTCTCGCCTCATACACTGTTGAGTGAATAAATGAATCTCTGCATCTGGTACTATTACCTTTTCCTGCAGGTTTTGGATTCCCAGCTGGGTTTACAGAGCCTCAAGTGTGGGGGTTAGAGTTTACATCTCCACTTCTTGGTGCCCACAGTTCTCTATCAAAGGTTACACCTTCAATATTGATGTTTGTGCTTGGTGGGAAAACCATAATAATAATAATAAACCAATTATAACTTTCATGTTATGATGCATTTTCCACATGCCCCAACATATAGAAGCTGAAATTCAGATATCATGTATATAAACATGCAATATGCATGTAGACATATTATCATATGCATGCTGATCATAAGTACGTTCACATGTGCATACTCACACACACTTAATCTTTGAAAAACAAAACTTTGGGAAGGCAGACACTTTTTATCTCCACTTTGTAGGAAAAGCTGGAACCAAAGAGCAGACACTTGCATTCTTTAATTCATTTCAGCGACTATGTGCGTGCCTTCAAAGTGCTGCTCATTGTCACTGGCACTGCGTGGTGGGTATCCAGCGGTGAACACTTCAGTGTTTCATGCCTTTTCTGAGCTTTCAGTAAGTGGCAGAGATATGATTACATATTGTGATAATGCTAGGAAGAGGAAAGGAATGCTCTGAGGGATAATAAGGAGGCTATAATTTTCATTTGAAGGGGTTAAGGACATCCTTCCATGAAATGACAGCCTACCTGGTAAGGAACTGCACTAGAATTTGGGTCTAAATCTGTTGGGCTGATTATGGACAAAATGACATTTGGGTGCTTCATGTTAAGATGCACTCTTAAAATCTTTTAAATAAAAAATTATTTTAAATGTTTTAGTTTTACAGAATGTTCACAGAATGTCAGAGTAGAAAGTAACTACTCGAGTGTTTCATATGTAGGGATCACCTGGTTAGCAGCCATTATATGTGGTTATCCAAAAATTATGGGAATGCCTTCAGTGGTCAGGAGCTCACTACCTCAAAATACAGCCTGTTGCACTCTCAGTAACATACATGATTTATTACACTCTCGTAATGTGCTCAAAGCTGCTTTCTCATTGTTTCCCTCCCGTCGATCTGGAGAAGCATTAGAAACCCCTTCTTCCCCATGATAGTCTCCATATACTCTACTGATTTGCCCGCCCAGTGATTTCGGGATCCCTTCTTCATCTTTTCCCCGGAGAAGTACCACCAGTGCCACTGCAGCCATCATCTTTTGCTCTTTGGGCGTCCCTCTTAAAATGGTACAACCAGAGCGAACAAAGTGGCATCAGACCAGCAGAGTGTCAGAATTTTCTTCCTATTATCTGGCCACGTCCCTTCCTCCAGAGTCATAGTCTGATAACAAATGGACCCAAAACCCTGTGTTCAACTTTGTCAGTGTTTCACATTCCTGTTACTTATGCATGTATTCTGTTTTTTACTCATTTGATTATAGACTCCTTCCTTGAGGGAACTTCCTACCATAGGGTTTGACACATAGCAGTCATACCACAAATGTTTTTCAAAACAGATTTTTGAAATGGAGAAAGCCCCTCTGCTTACATCAGAACATCTGTCTGAATTTACTCTTTAAAAATCAGCAGGTAAAAATCAGAGGATTTCATCATGAATATCCAAATTACCTTATGTTGTTACCTGGATTGGAACCATTCAGAACATTTGCCTGGTCGGGGAATCCTGGTGTTTCCTACTGCGGCTAACAGTCATGTGTTAGTGACTCCCCAAAGTTTTTTTTTTTTTTTTAATTCAAGGACAACTTTTAAATTCCCTTTATTTTTTAATTCAGTTAAAATCTGTTCCATCTTTATATCTCTTTTCTCCATCTTGCCCTGCCTTCAGCCACTTTCTCCATGTTTGTTGCCCTCCCAAGTTCTGGCTCATCTGCCATCATTTTGTTCTCCAGGAACAAATGCTGGTTGGAGTTCTAGTTTCCTTTAAAAAAAAAAAAAAACCCCATTTGGTGTTATTCTGCAAGTAAGCTGGAGATTTTCTCTCTGCCAGAATCCTCTGCCAACACATGGAAAAGAAGATAATCTTGTCTATTGTATAAATGCTGGTTTCTAACCAACAAGAATAGCTATATGGTGAGAATGAAAGGAGCTGGTAGAGCCATTTGAGAAGCCGGCAGGCCAGTGCCAACAGCAGCTTGCATTTATACACGGCTGATAACATGCCAGGTGCTCTTCTAAGTGCTTTGTGCTTACCCATTTGATCTTTACCATAACGTAGAGAGAGAAGCCTGAATACTATCCCATTTTACAGATGACTAAACTGAAGTTCAAATAGGCTAAATAATTTACCCAAGATTACCCACGATGGTAAGGGGTGGAGATGGGAAGTAGAATCCTAGCAGCTCTGGTCTCTTCTTACTAAGGCTATTTCAGTGCTGCCTACTGGGACTCCCATCATTCTTGGAAGCCACCCAGTCCTGTTACCATATACAGTCTTGTTCTGACTAGACAGATCAACCCAGAAATAAAATTAAATGGAAAGGAAACAAAGATACACTTAGGTCTTCTAAGAGAAGTCATGGTTAGATTGGTAGTAGTGCCTGGACTGTAGTTAGGAGTCATGAATTCTAATCTCTGTCCTTATGTCTGAACCTTTTCTCTAAAGTCTTAGAAGCTCAGATGAAGATCTCTTTCCTCTCTAGAATGCTATTCTTATAATAAGAAAAACAACATTAGAGCACGAGAGGTTATTAGCCATCATCTCTAGCCCTGAGTTTTCAATACGTGGAACAAGCATGCTACTAAAAGAAATTAGAGTCACTTAGTGAGGTGATTGCTCATTTTTCATTCATGGTCAGTCACCCTGCTATCTCTCATGAGGAAAGTTTCAGTGTGGTGCTAGGATATCTTCAACACCTCTCTAACACTTCTCCCTTTTTAACAAAGAGGGAACAGGCTCCAGATGAGAGCCTTTGGCAGACAGCAGCATCCATTGTAATGGTTTTATGTTCCCTGCCAGAAGAGACCTCTAGCAAACCTAAAACCTAGGCTTATAGGTTTTAACCTGGGGCCACTTAGAAAAACAACCTTGGCTTTAGCCAGCATCCCAGAAGGCAGACATTTTCAGTGACATGCACTTAAGGCCAGGAAACTGTGCCTTTCCACAGAGGAGGCTTTCTGGTCTTCCTCCTCTGCAAAGTTGTGCCTAGTAAACTGTGTGCTTTACCAATATTAAAGAAAGCTTTATGTTTTGCTTGCATCTTTCTGTTGAACACATTACTATCCTGTAGTGCCAAATTCAAGGTGTTACTTTGGCTTGATGGAAAGTCATACTGGTTCTCCATTTATGAATATGGCATAAAGTTTCTTTGTAAAATTAATTAACTTGAGTAAAATTAAAGACATGATCTTTCTTTTCATTAGATTCACCATCTAATGGCAATGATAGATGTTGATTTTTATCTAGTGGAGGCATAAGAATCTTCTAATAGAAAAGATAATCCTTCAGGTAACCGTTTGCATGGAGATATAGTCAGTCTTGTGGTCCCCCTGGGAATCAGACCCGGGATCTTTTGTGTATAAAGCAGATGTGGTAACCACTACACCATCGAACCTTAAGGTGACTATTTGATTGCCCTCTGGGATATTAACTAGTTTTGTATCTAACCTAGACATTTTAGTTAATCTTTGTCAAATGTGTGTGATAACCTCTGATTTTCTATTTCTCTTTGAAACTAGTGTTCCGTGGTCCGGGACCCCACATAATGGAATTGAAATCTTTGACATGTGTTCATTCTATATTTGTAGGTGAGCTATGTTTTAAATTTTTGGAAAAAACAAAACAAAATAATTATTCTTGGACAATACTGAACAAGCATAACTCAGCAATTTTTTCTTGATCATGTCTAGTATGCCAGACACACAAATAAACATAATTAAAAACTGTGGTAAGTGCTTTGGAGGAATAAATGGGTGTAAAGTGATCTTGGTTTTTATTTCTGAGTCAAAGAAGTGAAAGAAGGAAGTTAAAAATGTGTAAGTAATTATATATGTCATTCATAGGCATAGTAAAATTGTAAAGGTAACATGTGGTTGGCTGAAATTCTGAAGTACATGGTTATCTTCCTTTAAAGATGGACCCCTAGAGACTCAAGGAGGCCAGTCCACTTACACTAAGCCTATAGCTCAGAATCCTTATCACCTGATCCATCCCCACACAAGTGCAGCATTGTCCTTCTCTGAGATAAGATCCAGGGTTCCCCCATGCCCAGGGGCAACTGTGTCTTCTCCTTGGCCAGATGGTCACAGGTATGGGGTGGGAGAAGGGGACAGGTAGACTGGAAAAAGGAGGGAAGCTGTCTATGGAAATGACTACAAATGACTACTGCAGTACCCCTTCTTTCCTCTCAGAGGTACAGAGCTAGGGAACCCTCTGTCAGGGAGCAGTGTTCCACTGGGGCTCAAATTATTTTAGTGGCAAATAGATAAGCTTGCATAGCAATTCTCAGACTTTCTTCTGCCTCCTCCTTACTGTGTGTATGCACAGAACAATTCCACCAGGAACATCTTTTTAATCACTACACAGGGTTTGACTTCAGAAATTCTGGGGTGAAGAGGAAGTTCAGGCAATTGGGAAAAGCTGCCACATCCCATGATTCTTTCATGCCCATCTCCCACCTTGAGACTCTCAGGCAGATGTTTAACTGCACAGACCCATGGGCTCAAGCTTATACCTCTCAACATATTGGAAGGATGTTGAATTTCGTCTTTAACACCTTCTTACACCTTCACTGTCAGGTCTTCCCACCACTATCTCGACACCCCGTCCCTCTTGGAAATCAGTGCTTCACAAGAAAAACATATCCCAGTTAGTTATCACATTTGATTAAACACCTCACCCTGAAGTGTAAATACTTCAGAGGCTCCTCCTTTGACAGAGCTGTTTGTACCCCTTGGCTTCATAGCAGCCTTCTCCAACAGTGGAATTTCAACTATCAGGAAAAGCCAGATAAGGTGGATATTTTGGGAAGGAGGATTTCCCCAAAGTCTATTCCTCAAATCAGATTGCTTTAGGACAATTATCACAGTGATTTATTGATGTAAAAGGGCTATTACTTTGTTCTTGCCACATAAAATATCTATGTTTGCTTAGCTTAGCTGATTTCCTGGTATATCTGAAATACACTAACAGAACTCCATGGAAGAATGTCTTTTTCCCCCCTTCTTTTTCTATATTGCTTATACTAAGTTTCTTCCCCTTGGGAAGAAATTTTTAAATATATTTCACAGCTGCTTTGAAAACAGCTGTATAAATCTAGGACATTAATAGGAAAAGCCAAAACACGAACCAGGGCAAAATAAGACCAAAGTTATTAAAGCATAACCTAAAGATAGTCAAAGTAAAATATACATACATGTTGAGTTCAAAACATATGTGATTTAATTAAAATCTGACTTATGTTTAAAAAGAATGGCTAAGCAAGACAATAAGCCTGACCCCTGAAAAATCTTAAGTCATTCACACGCACAAGTATGTGCACGGACATGATCATTTCCTGAACCCTAAAGCAAAGGTGGCCTGAGTGTGAAAACAGAATAAGGTCTTCAGCACACAAAGCTAGTGGGTTGAATAAAGTATTTTTTGACAATTCCTGCCTATCCACCATGTACATATCACACGTCATTTATTCATAGCAGTATCAATTAGTCATCCTGTTCCAATCTGTGCAAGAAGATTATCCACTTTATCAACATGAGCAGTGTGTAGATAACACAGTAGAGGTTCCCGATGGCTGACTGCATCCATTTGTTTTCTATTCATTCCTGGGACAGGGGAATTATAAAGCTATATGTAGGAAATGTAGCATTTGTCCTGCATAAACTTCTTTATCTTTATTTGCCCCATTGTTGGCTATATTTTTTAGTCTCCTGGCAGCCAAGGGTCACGTTGCCATGAAGATAAATTTCATATTAGACCCACTGGGAGCTGATGTCAGGGCAAATCTGTGCCAGGACAGATTCAAAATGATGGCAAAGAGGAAGTTTCTGTATTTTATTTCTGTATTATATTGTCCTGTTTTCCTGATAATGGAGCCAGGGAAGACTGGGAACTCGGGGCTATTTTTCTGCCTTGCTCATCTCCCAACAATGGATATAATGGGCCCTCCCTGTTGGCCAGACTTGTCTGATTATCTGTGAAATGTCCTGTGATTCTCAACACTGGGATCCTTACCTGTAGGTCTAATTTTGCCCATGCCCTGGGTGACTTGAAGTTAGGGCAGTTGCATTTCATGCAGGGTTTTGCTGCCAGTGAAGGTCAGGCTCACTGTGTTGACAGTGGTGCTTCCTGTCCATTATCAGCCTGTTTGACATTTGATGTGTGTCCATTTTGTGTATCCACTGGAAGCCAAATGTCACAGCTCAAAGATAACATTTTGCCCCTGCTTTCCTCCCATTTCAGAATGAACTCAGGTTTTCTGTATGGGTAAGCTCCATTCAGAGTCTGGGGGGAATTCCAAAGTCAAGAATGTTCTGTTTATGAAGTAATCCTAGTAACGTGTGGAATTTTCATCATGAGTTTTTTTTTTTTCCTTGCAAAGACTAAATGTTTAAGAAAAATGCAGGAAACTGGCAATTATAATCAATTCCCTCCATAACAACAGCAGGATATCAGCTTAAAAATATGTCCTTTAACTGGTGTAGTGATTGTAGTAATAGAAATCTGGGGAGTGACCATGAAATACACAGCTTGACCTGGGGGTGGCTTGATATACAGTTCTAACACATAAAGAGGTCATGTTTCAAGGGCTGGTTCACATGGTGGTGTTTGGAATTCAGAACACAGGAGTTCTGATTAAATCCATGGTACAAAAAAGGATCCCAGGTTGGGCTCCACAACCCATAACACACAAAATGTAATCTACCAGCAGCAGTTACAAAATAAACAGTAAAAAGTATTAAGGAGTCATATAAAATAGATTCTTTAGCTACAAGATCATTTTTAGACATGAATTTATTGTGTCAAACACTGACTTTTTAATATTGATATCTACTCCAACCTCTCCTTTTTTTCAGTCAATTCAGCAAATAATTAGTGAGAACCCATTATGTGCCAGGTTCTATTGTAAGGTACAGTGAACAAAACTGACAAAAATCTCTGCCCTTGTGCAGCTAACATTCGTCAAAGCAGAGAAAGGGGTTAGGAAATGTCAATTTTATGGTGGCAATTTTAGTTTTTTTTTTTTAAGATTTTATTTATTTGAGAGAGAGAGAAAGGGAAAGAGCACGAGCTCTCACGAGCTGAGGAAGGGGCAGAGGGAGAGGGAGAGGCAGACTCCTTGCTGAGCAGAGAGCCTGACGCCAGTGATGCAAGGCTCAATCCTAGGACCCTGAGATCATGACCTGAGCTGAAGTCAGACACTTAACCAGCTGAGCAACCCAGGTGCCCCGTTTCAGGTTTTAATACTGAGAAAGTGTTAAGTCAGGTCCTGAAGCAAGTGGTGAGGTAACCAGTCCAGGTTTCATTGGGAGCCAAGTCTCAGGCAAAAGCCACAGTAAGTGCAGAGGTCTTGGGACAGGCTGGATTTGTTTAAACTCAAGTGAGAAAATGCTTGTTGGTTCCTATTTATAAGGAAGGAGATGAAATGGTGTGATGAGAGAGCCCAGGCTAGGAAACATCCCAAGATGTAGAGTATTTTAAGCTCTCTCCACTCTCTGGTTGACTGCTGAGCATCTACTGTTCTCTTAGAGACAAGCAGCAGGGAGGAAGGCTGGGAGCAGGGGGTGGGAGATTTATATTCATCTCTTTCTTGGGTACTCTGATTTATGCACAAAACACCTAGAAATGCTTGTAATGTATAATCCTTTAGTTTATAAGCATGTATTTTTATACATGTATTTTATGGGGTATTTTTGTGGTACAAAAGTTTGAGAGACTTGTATTGTGAAATGTAACATACATACAGAAGACAATGATATATCTAGTTCACACAACCATGTACCGGCCCTCCAGGTGTCAAGAAGTGGACACAGCCAGCTCCCCTTCTGCCCACTCTGAACGCTCCCCTCCCCTCCCCTGTAAACGTGAACCAGTCCTCTGACTTTAAAATAACCACTTCCTTGCCTTTTTGTTTTAAAGAAAGAATGGTGAAGAGTGTACTCATGTACTCACCATCATTCAGTTCTAACAACTGTCAGTGACAGGCTGGTCATGTTTCATATAACCCCATTCCTTGCCCTCATCATCCCCTCCCAGTTAAGTCATTTAATTAATTTATTTATTTCTATTGAGATACAATCTATGTGAGGTAAATGAACAGATCTAAGGTATACAGTTCCATGAGTTTGACAGTTGTTTGTGCATGTATAAATTGATATAAACATAGAGCATTACAAGTTTGCTTTGTGTCTGTGTGAGCTGTCTTTAATACCTAGGAACTCCGAGGCACAGGAATGATTTCAGTCCCCCACTGTGTATGCGTAAAGATCCTGGAGCAGCTAGCTGGCAGCCAGATGCGGTCCCTGAAGTCTGCTTATATTGATCTTTCTAAACCCTTTCTAAATGCAGACTGTTATCAGCTACCCCACTCCTCTCCCATACCCCCTCCCTCCTTTTCCTTCTGTCGGCAAAACAGTTTGTTATGGATTGGTGATAAAAATCAGTGTCCACTGAAAGACATGTCAAGACCACCGCCATGTGAGGCCTTCAAAGCATACCGGGGCCACATTATGGTACAGTGTGAAGGGACGTGCCTGTCAGGGGGTCACAGCCCATGTCCGCCAACTCACTTCTATTTCTCACGAGTAGAAGGTTTTTGTCCCTAATCCCACCAGAAGGCTTTCCTCTTCACCCTTTCCTGGGTGATGTAGGGTTTTTGATGTATAGGCTCACGAAGGTAAGGATGGTGTGGACAGTAGGCTGTGTCTCTGGTTAACATCTCTCTTGGGTGATACCTTTAGTGATGAGGTTTCCTCATGACCCTGACCAGATTCATCTTCCTACTTCCGATCCCTCCCTTTTTCCTGTGTCAGTTCTCTCTTGGGCAGTGAGTAATGATAAGCCATAAACATGTTAATCCCCTCTACTCACAGGAAGCTCACAAAGGCAAAATGTCTTTATTTCATACTCCTCAAGAGATCTTTAACATCATTTGCATATGGCTGATGCTCAACATCTGTCTGCTAATAAATGATGTTTATAAATGAGTCAGAAATCCATGACTTCATGATATAATTATACCTCATGATATAATTATATTCAACATTAACTGCATACTAAACAATAGTGTTTTAATCCATATCCATGTCTTAGTTTAAAAAGCAATAACAAAAAACAAATTAAACAAACAAACCTGGGAGCTTTTCAAAGTATCCTTAACACTTGACTGTGTTTAAATATTATATGGATTTTTTTCCCTTTGTTTTTCTTGATACAGTTTAGGTCAGCCAAACAGTATCTACTTTATCCAGAGGCTTATATAAAACTGCTACTTTAAGAAAACAGAAGTGAAGTATGGTTTTCAAAACTGGCCTATGTTTCTCCCAAGTAAGATAGATACAATCCTTACTAGACAATGACATTATAAAGCCAAAACGCCACTGCATGTGCATGCACGTTTCCAGTGGGCCTAAACAGAACATAAGACCGATGATAAGCAATGCATCGTTCCAAAACTGCTAGAGTCTGAATTTTCCACATGGAGGTTTGGTGTTATGGTGTCTTTGTGCTAAATATTTTTTACAACAGGAAAATAGATATAAAAATGCACACTAAACAGGGCTTTGATCAGCATTTCCAAGATTAAGAAATGCAGCTTTATGTGGCCCTTCCACATCGATGCCAGTTAAAGACCTGCTCCCCAATCTCCAGGATGCATGAGAATCCCTGAAGATCTTGTGAAAAGAAAGGCTCTGATTCAGTAGGTCTGGGCGGGACCCAAGACTCTGCATTTTTAACAACCTCCCAGGTGAAGCCAAAACCAGCAGTTCCATGTACTACACTTTGAGTAGCAAAAAGTTAAAGCAAGTTACCTCCTACTGCTAGAATTTTTCAGGTAGTGGGCTGGAGTGGGAGAGAGAAGGTTGGAGAAGGCATGGAGGGTTGGTTAGGGTAAAGGTAAATTGCTTTTGTTTCCTGCAGCCTTTCATGGGAAAGTGAATTCAAGGTATGGGATTCCTGTCTTTTAAGCACCGTCTCCTGGATATAAAATGTCCCAAGTGAATTTTCAAAGACTTGCCCAAAGTTTTGCTCTCTTGACTCTCATGGAAATTAACTATGGCCTTGCCAGTTTATGCTTTGAAAAAGCTTCTCTCTTTATTTTTGTGGGAACCTGCATCCCATAATAACAGTGTTTCTCAGTGGGAGCAACATGAAAGCAAATTAACCCTTTAAATTACAGGGAGCAGAGAGCAGTAAATTCACCCTGCTCTGAAGCAGCATCCCTTTCTCCTTTTCATGCTGCACAGAGCTCCTTTTAAGGCAATGAAATGTCTGTTGGCAAGTGAAGGCCAATGGATCTTGCTTCTAGGAAACTTGAATCTTTCCACATGGCTGTTCTTGATCAAAATAAGTTCAAATGGACGGATATGGAAGTGGGTCCTATCAATTAGGGCATAAAAAGGCAAACCATGCTAAGAGAAAAGGAACTAACTTTTGATGATCCCCTGGCTTCTTCCAGACCCTCTCCATATAGTATGTCATTTAGTTTTACTCTTTCCCTGTGATGTGGGCCTGATTCTTTCTTTCTTTCTCAGTGAGAAAAATTGAGATCTACTGAAGTTAAGTCTATTGTTTATGGTTCCACATTAATTAAATTTCAGATCTGGGGAAGGGGCTTTCTCTGATTCTAGGAATATTATAATTATTTCCCAGCTCCTAGACTAAGGGTGTTCTGCTAATTTGTAGGCAGAACCACTCCTTGTGTGCTGTGCCTGGCACCCAGGTCCTCAATCACTAACTGTTACATAAGTGAATGAACACATTCATATCACCTAAATTCATACACCCCAGCAAGAAGCCAAATTATTTTAATGGCTATTTTTCATTTAATGTATGGATATGTATCACAAAAATAACATATGCATGGGGATCCATGATGAAAGCAGATAGTGAGACATGTGGGTTAGACCTTTCTGTCCTCCTTAAACACTCGACCCAATGGTTTTGCTCTATCTCTTTTGAAAGTTCAGAGTGGCCAATTATCTAAAAAATGAAGGCCACCATAAAAGGAGTTAGCCAAAGTTCCTAGTAGTGTCAATTCTCAAGTGCCATATTTTATTGGACTAGGGGTTTCAATTATTTCCTTGCAGCAGAGGAGGAAAAGCAGGATTCTGTGTGGAAGTAAAGCTGGAAATGAGCCCAGGGCAGTGATGTGGGCATCGGTTATTATTATGCATACCATAGGAGGGTCCCTGTCCTACCTTAGCTCAACAGGAAAACAAAGTAAATAAGTCATGGTTTTATGACCCAGAAGTATTAGAAAACATACCATGGAATGTGTCTTCTGCAATAAGAAGTGAAGTCCCCATTCCTGCTTTGTTGACCCTGGTATAGACTTCTCTCTAGTAACAGATATTACTGCCCCTGCTGATAAAAGGAAATACAACTCCTAGATGAACAAGCTAGGAAAACACACACACACAGACACACACACACACACACAGAAACAACAGAAAACAAGTGCCATCAGTCTCAGAGAGAGCGAGGAATCAGAATTTCAGACAGTATTTTGGTAATAATGTCACAGAGATATTCTAGTGTCCTCATGTACTTAGTCATGTTTTCCACACTCACGAAAGAAAATGGCCCAGTTGTTTGCAGGGAAGCAACTGTCTTAAAAACCTTGACATTATTTTCTAAAACAATGAGTATGGAAATTCTTAAAAAGAAAGCTCAGAGATGTCTGAATTGTTACATGTAAAGATAAGTCTCATGAGTTTATCTTCATCTATTTCATTGTTTGGCACTTAGTAGTCCCTCAGTTTCTATTTGTGGGATTTAGGAAAGAAAAGCCAAGAAATTCTTGTGCTGAAAACTAGAGGCCTGGGACAATAAGGTAAGAGCTACAACCTTCATGAAAAAAAGAAAAATCCCCAAACATTGAAGACACGTAGTTTATTGTCCTAGTGACAGTGAATAGATGAAAATAAGTAGACAGTAGTCATTTCTTATTGCAGAAGACACATGTGTTTTCTAATACTTCTGGGTCATAGAACCATCACTTGTTTCCTCATTTACTGTTTTTCTCCTACTGGGTTGAGTGAGAGCCAGAACCCTCCTATGGTACTCCATCGCAGTGGTGGAAACATTACTTGAAAGTTCCTGTATTTATCTCTGTCTTCTTAGTGTGAGGCATCTCAGTCTCTCTCCCTCCTTCCTGTCCTTTTCCATTTTCACCCACAGGAATATATGACAGCTGTTCATTATTTGTCAACATGGGCCTCGGAATGATGCTCCAGAAGTAGAAGCATCTGAGAACACATGGTTTCTAAGATCAGCATCTATTGGCCATAGGATGAAAACACCCAGTGGCCACATGTGTGCCCTGGGGTGTCAGGCTGCCTGCATGGAAGAACTGCAGGTTAAAAACCACTTCTCTTTTTTGAGTAGTGTGAAAGTTTTATAAATGTAAATGCTGGCTCCAGTCTCACAAAAGCAAACACTAGGCCTTGTCAGGTAGGAATGGAGATGTCCTCCATCATTTTCCTTTCTCCTGCTGGGCAGCACATCTTCCCCCTCCTCCCGTCCTCTCCTAGTTTGAGTGATTTTTCTTGGGGAAAGCTCTTCCTGCGGTCACTTTCCCAGGATTTTCAGGTGGTATTTCTACCACCGCAGCGGAACATCATGATCTGTTTATTTTGATAGGTCTGTCACTACAATAGAAGAGATTGTCAGTGCTTTGAAATTTTTTTTTTCACCAAGGCTCAAGCTCTTCTTTTACTGACTCAGTCCTTCAGTTTTCAGAGCAAGCATCTCTTGGCTCTTTTTTCCTAAATCCCACAAAACACTTTCCTACAGAAAGCCAGATTTGTGAATATAAGAATAAGAAGCAGGAGAAGATCTTATTTTGCCTTAAGTTCCACACTTCTATAAGATAGAATACACCGGCATGGCTGTAAGTGGGGGTTATTTAGCTCCTCCCGTAATCTCTCAAAGTAAGCCCGGTTAAACCCAATCTAAGTAAGAATAGTGTGCTCACAGTGCAATGCAGCTTCAAGTCACTTGGAGCAAGAGGACATTTTGACTGTGTCAAGAGAGTTCATTGGTTTTAGATAAACAGCTCTTGGGTGGGGGGGGGGCTCCTTCTGCTCTGCCTCACCCCTGGAAAGCTAGAGGATCTAAGCAGACGAGAGGGTGAGCTTCAGGTAGATGACCTAGAGCCAAACATGTAGAAGCAAATAGTGGAAGCTGAAATGAGCCAGGGGAGCGAGGTTAATAAAGAGGTCATCTTGACTTGAGAAAGTGAGCGAAGTCTGAAAAACACTGGAACTGCAACCAGAAACAACCACCTTAAAAAAGCATCTGGAATTTTATTAAAATGGAAACATTTTAAAGATACACCATAATCTTTCAACTTAGCTTATTATACCAAAGTCATCTGCCCAGATGAGCTGGTAGCGGTTGTAGATTCAATAAAGAAAACTCAAGAAAAAATTATTTATGGTATTTCATGGGAATATGGTGATAAGCTTTTTATGTGAAGGTATCAAGTTAAAGGAGGCAGCTCCTGCATCTTCTTTGATTGAATACATCTGCAATATGGCTTTAAATTGTAAAATACAGCATAAACACAATTTCTTCTAGAAATGGTTTTTAGGTTTTAATTTTCAAGTAAGCATGAGTAAATTACTCTGTATAAAGCATGAATGAACCCAAATAGCTGCTACCACCTTTGAACAGCATCTATAGTAAGGCTTCCTGAAAGACCACACAGGTGGACTGCTAAGTTAGGACCATACAACAGCTAGACTTCCACTGAAATGCCACCGTAGAGCTGCAATATTAGAAATATCAGGAGAATCAGTAACTAATTTCAGAACTTAAGTGCTTTAGAAAATTTACTGATTCTTAAATCTCCGAGTACTTCTTCCAAGTAAATAGAAAAACATTCCCGGCTCATTGAAGTTTGAATGTCTGCTAAGGTTAAAAACAGTGCTACGTTATAAAACTCCTTTGGTTTCCTAGAGCACTTTCACCTATATCAGTTTATTTGCTCTTCAGAACCACTCTGGTGTGCCTGTATGTGTGTGTATGTGTGTGTATGAGATGGGGCCTCCTTTAGAGAAGTGTTAATCCATTTCTTCTGATGTCCCCAAATCATTTTTTCCATGGTGGATGATGAGTCTTTCTATGTGAGGTATAACATAAGAGATCACCTGGCCCAGTGGTTCCCAAAACTTGTTTCCACACTTAAATTGCCTGAGAAATTTCAAAAAATATGGCGTCCTGTGCCTTTTCCCCTAGAGACTGTGATTTATTGGTCTGTATGTGGCATAGGCTTTGGGACTTTAAAAAGATCCCTATGTCATTCAAATATGCAGACAAACACAGGAGCCATCAACCTAGACTCTTTGGATCTCATTTCCTGTAAAGTGGATGTGTGGGTGGAGTTGAAAGGGTTTGAAGGTGTGGAGTAATAATTACAGCATTTCCTGAAGTAGATTCTGGGGAATGCTGGTCTTCTCTGATCCTTATGAAAAAACGAAAATGGGTTCTCTGATAAAATCACTTTGGGAAACAATCTGTAAACTACACTAGTTGAATGAATAATAATTGTCTTAATGAATGAATCAATCAATCTATCAAGAGTGCTGGTTCAAATTCTACCTTCACCACCCACTAGCTGTGAATCACTGGATATCACTTACCTCACCAGGACTCAGTTTCCTCATCTGTAAATAGAAGGGTTGACCAGATCGCCAGTGAAATGTCTTATACTTGGAACATTCTATAACCCCATGACCAGAAAATTTCTTGAGATCCCTTTTATTTTAGGATTCCATGAGTCAAAGGGAACCAATGATCTTATCTAACTCTCTCAAGACTACAGAATTGGGGGAGGGTGCTTAATTGGTCTAATTTTACAGTGAATCATCATTAGGCCCTGAAGCAATATAGCTGTAGACTGTGATTCTTCTCTCTAGTGGTTAAGACTCATTTTATTCCTAAAAGCTTTTTAAAATATTATCTTCCTTACTGTTGCAAATAAAGACAGCTGAGCCTCAGACACGCTGATTCATAGCTACTATTTCTCAGGCTCATAACTACAGACGACAATCGACACAGGCCTTCCTTTGCCTTTTGCTTTCTTTCTGCCAGCAGACTGTCTGGACCTTGCCTGGGCTGTCTCTGGGCATTAATGAATGCTGCATTCACCCCACTGGAAATCTGAAGTGACTAATGGGTAGAGTATTTAGGATGCCTGCAGTTGCATTCAGTGTCCTCTTATGCCATCTAGACCCTTTCCCTCATTTAGCCTGGAAATGGGAACAAGGCATAAAATGCAGCGAATCCAATAGGAGTTTACTGACAGGGAGGAGAAAAAGTACTGGCTGGTCCTATAGACCATCTATGTATTGATGACTTACCAGCAAAACAGTTTGGATGAATAGTTTCCTCTAAGGAAGTCTTGCAAAAATCCAAATACCTGTATGTTAAAACAGTTATTTTGAGAATAAAGGATTGCCCTTGATTTGATACTTCAGTTCAGGAACTGGCAAACTATGGCCCACAGACTGTTTTGTAAATAAATCTTTATTGGAACACAGCCATATTCATTTGTTTATGCATTGTCTATAGCTGTGTTTGCTCTAAACTGACAGTTGAGTAGCTGCAAAAGAGCCTGCATGAAATGCAGAGCCTAGAATATTTACTATCTGACTGATCCCTGTTTGAGAGGAACATGTTTTTTCATTCACTCGTTCCTTTCTTCCCTTAATCACTTTGTAGATACTTAATAATGAAAGCAATGAAATAAATACTATAAAAATATAAAGAAGCATAAAATAATTTCCCGTCCTTTCAAAACATACCTAGACATCAATGGTCATCTTGTTGCAATTATTTATGCACAAAATCCTTTTAGAAGCTCACCTCTGCATACACTCACACATGTGGCCTTCAGGAGGAAAAGAAAAGCTTGCACATGACCTGCCCATGTACTCTACCTTATTAAGTCAGATAGGATACATATAAACTATAAAATGATGCAATTTAAAGCCGAAGAGGTGTATTTCTAGTCCATCTTCTCTAGTCAATATCACAAAACTAGAGTTGGTGATAAATCTAAGTTTAATAATATGCAGGAATCTTGGCTCTTATGCTATCATAATATAAACATATATGTACATGCAGATATAAACAATCCATAATACATAAATATTTGTGGTATATTTCTAAATGTTTCAACATGCTAGCTTATTTTGCAATGTCTCCCTCTTAGGACAACTATTGCCAGAATATAGTTTCTCCTTTTGTAGTTCTGACATGGACAAAACAAGTAAATACAAGAGAAGTTTTATCCGGGATTTCCTCACTGCCGGGGTAGGAAAAGATTCTAATAGGAACTTAGTTTTAAAGAAGTATTAAAACATCCTTGTTCAACTAACTCAATCTTGTGTATTTCTGTCCTGAAGGCAACCCTATTGGAGTCAGGGTTGGTTTCGGTAAGATTGACCTTGATTGTGAAGCAAACTTTTTTCCCCCAAGACAACAGCAGATCAAAAACACTTATGTAAAAAACAGAAGCCAGAACAAATTCAGAATTAACTATGATTGCTGACAGTTATAGACTGCTTTAAGCAATGCTGTTTCTACAAATCATCCCTAAGGAATATTTAAGTGTGTACATGGAGAATGTAATTCCACCAACAATTAACACAATGGATGATTTCTTAGTCTCAGTGCAACAACCTTAATGATGATGATGATGAATAATTATTATATTCCTGGGATACCACTTCTTGGCATCTAAAACTCTCAATACACATTTGTTGAGGACCAATCTTTACCCTTTTCTAAGTCAGCCCATATTAGGATTTCATGAGCTAGAAGATCAGATTACTGCTGCTTACAGAGAGCTGCTGCAAAGTGCAAACTAAAGTGCTGGAATTTTAATGCCATATTTTAGTGGAGTGAGTGCATGGCAGAGGAAGATTAATTAGATTTAAGATAGAAGGAGAGTCCAATTTAATTTTGCCCCATTACTCGACATGCCTGGAAATTATACTCAGTGTGTGGGATTCTTCCCCCGAGGGGAATAGCACCAGAGTCTCCTCTCTAGCCTGTCAAAGCACTGGGAGATGTGCACAGCTCTCCTTCCGCTCATCCTGCTTTGTGCCCTCAGGGGTCTGTTTGTGCCAGAACTGCTCTGCAAGCCAGTGGGAGTTCTTTTCTGGCTCATGATTTGCAAGATGAGAAATGGGCCTCTGTGTTTAAGATATGTTGGCATGAATCTCCAGCTCTGATCGAAAATTCTCAGAGAGGCCTAAGCTCCAATTCTGTGTCAGGAGGGAAAAGCAGAGAGAAGCATATGGTCACATTTTCAGCCATTTGCAAGTAGATTCTTGCTTTTGCCAGTTAACCCTGGATTAACCAAATAAGGACTTCCTGGGCTGAATCAGGAAACATTCTAGACAAAGTACTGTGCCAGGATTGCACCTTGCTCTTTTTCCCCTCAAGAGTTTCATATTTATTAGCCCTAGAATAGCCCTTTCTTTACCTATTGAAATTCTTTAAGACCCAACTTCAATTCAGTAGTCTTTCCCTTGTCCTTTTCAGTCTCGATCCTCTAAATTTTTAGGGCATTTAGTGTGCTCCATAGAACGTGGCGGTTTCACTGCCACCTTCACTTTCCACCTTCCAACTTACAGACTTATAGGTCTCACCCATGGTCCAGTTCCTGAGCTAGTCCGGAGAACCCTGGCAACACCATATGTCCCTGAATTTAGGATGTCATAAATTTTCAGACAGACCATCAGTTTAGTCATAAGTAAAAGAAATGCTATATTAAATGTATTCATTGATTGGGGCACCTGGGTGGCTCAGTCATAAGCCTGCTTCTCCCTCTTCCACACCCCCGCTTGTGTTCCTGCTCTCACTAACTCTCTCTCTCTGTCAAATAAATAAATAAAATCTTTAAAAAATGTATTTATTGATTATAAAATGCACTGCAATTTCAAAAACATCATGGGTTAAAAACAACTGTTACTATAGAACTGATAAATAAGATTTACCAGTAGTATGAGTCCCAAACCCAGTGGAACTTGGGACTGAGTTGCATTGATCACAGATGGACTTGGGCTTATGAGTCCCCAGAGTGGCAATAATTCTGCCTGCTGAAATAGGAAACTCGGTTTTAATGATTACAACAGATAATTCTTGGTTTTGCTCTTATTAATTGTGCTTCCCTATAAAGTTGGGTTTCTCTCTGAACCCTGACCTGATTTAATGGGAAATTGAGCCTTGTCAGCTTTTCCTGGTCTTGTCCCTTTTCACCTGTTGGTCTTGTATTTCCCTCTCATTCAATCATGAGAATTTATGCACGAGGGTAAAGCTCTCCAAGATCATTGCCTACTACCTAATGGTATCCAAGATCCCAATTCATCAGTGCTGAGATCAGCCAACTGTCTAGAACCTTAGGCTTTCACAATTGCCTAAATCAGTAGTTCTCAACCCAGGACTGCACATGAGAGTCATTGAAAGAGCTTTTAAAAAATATCACTGCCTGAGCCCCCTCCCCAGATTCTTGATTTTTTGTTCTAGAGTAGAGCCTACAACTAATACTGATTTTTTTTTTCTAACTACCCCAGACAATTCTAGATACAACCACAATTCTTTCTTTGGACAGTAATTGTGTGTAAGGCACAATGCATATAAAACTTAGGTCCTTGAAGTTGACTCCAACAAGCTGATGTAAGGACATAAGGAACACTGCAATTAATAAATATGAAACAGATAAAAGAATATTTCTCTCTTCTGAAAATATTTCAGTAATTTCAAAATTGTTCATCTAATTCTGACACTGCAGATTCAGGGATTCAAATCTCTTCTTCTTTCTCATATATCCTGTCTTTAGACAGAAATTTTTAGTGAATGTCAGAGCTTTGTTTAAAATTATTTAGCATCATTGAGCAATGGCTTTAAGCTGCATACCAGGAACTTTTCATGTAGCTGGATTTAAGGTCACATTATCAACACTTCATTTCATTTAGCATTCCCTTTTTAAAAATCAATTGATAGGGCGCCTGGGTGGCTCAGTTTGTTAAGCAACTGCCTTCAGCTCAGGTCATAATCCTGGAGTCCCAGGATCGAGTCCCACATCAGGCTCCCTGCTCGGCAGGGAGTCTGCTTCTCCCTCTGACCCTCTTCCCTTTCATGTTCTCTATCTCTCATTCTCTCTCTCTCAAATAAATAAATAAAATCTTTAAAAAAATAAAAATAAAAATCAGTTGATAAAGGAATATAGATCAGGAGCTTATAAAGTATTGCAGAATGTTATATTAATTATAATAATTTGAAGAAACATTTTAAATATGATCATTGTAGTGAACTATTGAGTTGATAGTCACTAACTCTGAGCAATGAGGGATCGGTGACTATAACTTTATTAAAAATTTTCTTATTAAGAGACTCATACCATTTAATAATTTAAAAAATTAGCTATCAACATGTTGATCTTCTTTGAATCTCATTAGGAGCCAGATCTCAGGGTTGAAGGGATGAAGCCTCTCAATGGTAGAATAGATTCATGGTGGGAACCATTTATTTTATCAGTGTTTGAACTACCTTAAATAGCTTCCAAGAGTAATGCTACAGCAGGCTGAAGTTTATTCCCGAGCATTAGTAAAGAGGTTTCAATTCTCTACTGCCTTTTTGATCCACACCTTTTCCTCCTGTCAGAAGATGGGATCTGTTGTCCTGCCCTTTGAATCCAGGCTGGCCTTGTGATTTGCTCTAGCCAATGAGAAAAGTAAAAATTACCTATGATCCAGAAATATTCCATTTTTTTGTTAATCTGCTTAGATTTCATTATCCATTTATAGAAATGTGTCTCCATATAGTCACAGAACATGTATTTTTTCCAAATGGTGGCACACTATATATAGTGTTTTATAAGCTCTCCCCCTCCTTTATTTTAAAAAATATATGTAACAAGGTATTGTAAAACACTTTTCATTTCAATACATTTACCTCAGCACAATAATTTCTAAAAACTTCACTGTATTTCATACTATGGTACCATAATTTATCGAACTAATGCCTCTGTTGCTGGACATTTATAGTGTATGCTCAAATAAAATTCAAATTGACAAGATCGGGCGCATTCAGGGTGGAATACAAATGGAAAAATATGTGGAAAAAACACGTATTTTTGGCTCACTTGACTCTATCTCCTTAGATGTTCAACAGTAGTTTCACAATAGATTTGGTTCAATTTTCTTTTTTTGTATAAATAACTCTGGAATATGTGCCACAAGGTTGTGCATTTAGGCACAATTTCTTAGGGAAATTTTTAAGAATTGAGACTAGTAGGTAAAAGCGTATGAACATTTTTAAGACATTTCACAATTGCTTCTAAAATTTAAATTACTCTTGGTTTCCATTAAGAGTATATACAAGTTGTGGAATGAGTAAAGTTTTGTATTTGTTCTTGAGAGATTTTTTTTTTTAAGATTTTATTTATTTATTTGACAGAGAGAGAGAGTGAGAGAGGGAACACAAACAGGGAGAGTTGGAGAGGGAGAAGCAGACTTCCCGCTGAGCAGGGAGCTGGATGAGGGGCTTGATCCCAGGCCCCTAGAATCATGACCTGAGCTGAAGACAGATGCTTAACTGACTGAGCCACCCAGGCACCCTGAGAGATTATATTTCTAAGTTACATTTTTTCTTAAGATATTTTTGAACTTTATTTAAAATTTCCATTTCAGGGGCACCTGGGTGGCTCAGTTGGTTAAGCATCCGGCTCTTGATTCCAGCTCAGGTCATGATCTCAGGGTTGTGAAATGGAGTCCCGAATCACGCTCCATGTTGGGCATGGAGACTGCTTAAGATTCTCTCTCTCACCCTCTGGCATTTTACACCCAACTGCTCTCGCGTGTGCATGTATGTACTCTGTCTCTAAAAAAAAAGTAAAATAAAATTTTCCATTTCATTGACAAGAGTGTTCATAATTTCTTTTTTTAAGAGTGTTCATAATTTCTTAACAATGCATCTATATTATGTGTGCAGTGCCTTATTACTCTTTCATGATGTTGGTTACTGGTGCCTTTTTTGCTTTTATCTCTTCTAATTTTTCCATTAATTTGCCAGATATTTTTACATTTTATCTTTTAAAGGAATCAAAATTCAGCTGTGTTGATCTCCTCCTTCCTGTTATCATTTTTATTGCTTTCTTCTACTTTGTGAAAGTTTACTTACTCCTTATAATGAATGCCTCGTTCATTAATTTTCAGCCTCTATTCTTTATTGATTTTTTTCTGCCTGTAGTTCTATCAGTTACTGAGAGAGATATGATAAAATCCTGAGTAAGTTATTTCGGAGTGACTTTTTCTTCCAGTTCCCGTGAGATGTGTGTTCAAGTCTTCTATATGACCATAGTTTTATCTGGGTCTTCTTTCGGTTCTCTTATTGTCTATGTCTTCTTGTAGTTCTATCAGTTTCTGATTTATAGTTTTTGAATCTTTATCATCAGGTACATGGGTATGCAAAGTAATTACATCTTCCTATAAATTGAACTTGTTATGGAGTGTTATCTAACAATGCCTTTTGCCTTAAGTCTATTTAATATTAAAATAGCTATACCGGCTATCTTTTGCTTTTTACTCACATAATATATAGTTTTTCATCCTTTTACTTTCATCTCTTGTATCGTTGGATCCAGGACCACACAGATGTGCACTGTACAACTTTAGGTGTGAACTATGGTGTGAATGCCTCTCCTCTGGGAATTATGCTGTGCACAAGGTTTCATTGGGATTTCCTTTAACCCAAGTTAATGTTCTTTACTTTCAATTGTTTAATCAATCTGTTTACATTTAAATAATTACTAACGTACTTGTGTTTAAAATATCCCATCTTAATTTTCTTTCTTTCCTACTTGTTCTGTTTCATTTCTTGCCCTGCTTATAATCTTTTGGCTTATTTTTTATTCTAATTTTTCCTTATACTAATTTGGAAATGATACCCTAGAAATTAAAATATGAACAGTCATAAAAGTATAAAATTAGTCAATATTTCTGTTATGTTCTAAAAAATACAAGGCCCTTAAAATATTTTATGTCCCTATTATCTCATTCCAAGTTAATCTGTTAATGTTATTTTGTATTTTAGTTCTGTTTAATATTTAATACCTTATGTTATTTTGTATATTTTGTTAGATTTATCCACATATTTAGTATGTTCTCTGCTCTTCATCGCCTCATGCACTTTAGATATCTCTGGGTTCAACTAGCTTCTGCCTCAAGAACATTCATTAATAGTTCCTTTACTGTGTGTTCGCTAGTGGCAAATGGTCTGAGTTTTTGCTTGACTGAATTATCTTAATTTCTTCTTCATATGGAAGATATTTTTACCTTGTATAGATTTTCAGGTTAACAGTTACCTTCTTTAGCACATTAAAGACATAATTCCAGGGTGTCTGGGTGGCTCAGTCAGTTAAGCGTTTGCCTTCAGCTCAGGTCATGATCCTGGAGTCCCAGGATCGAGCCCTGCGTCAGGCTCCCTATTCAGCCAGGAGTCTGCTTCTCCTTCTCTCTCTGCCCCTCACCCCCCTTGAGTCTGCTTCTCTCTCTGCTCCTTACCTGGCTTGTGCTCTCTCTCAAATAAAGAAAATATTAAAAATAATAATAATAAAATAAAGACATCATTTCATTGCTATTGGCTTTACTGTTGCTGTGAATTCAGCCGTCGGTCCTTTCTTTTTCTTTTTCTCATGCAGAAGTTTTTTTTTATTATGTTCAGTTAGCCACTATATAGTACATCATTAGTTTTTGGTGTAGTATTCAATGATTTATTAGTTGTTTATAACACCCAGTCCTTTCTTTAAAAGTAATCTCCTTTTCTGTTATCTGTTTTCAGGATTTTTTTTCCCTTTTGGCATGATGAAATGTGAATGCCTTTTTATTTACCTTCCTGTAGATTTGTTAGGCTTCTCTAATCTCTAAATTTCAACCGTCACTTGTTCAGGAAAATTCCTAGTTATCATCTATTCAAAATTACTGCTCTCTCATATTCCCATTCATTTTCAACCTGAGGAACTCCAGTAGTAAACCTTCTAAATGTCTGTCTTGCCTCTTGGCTTCCCTTCTGTATTTCATCTACTGTCTCTTCATTCTCCATCCTGGGGAGTTTCTTCTAAAGTTTCTTCTGGTTCTAATTCTCTCCTAGATTATATCTAATCTGTTTTTAAATCCATACTTTTAACTAATTGGTTATTATATTTTTAAATTCTAGAAATGTTCATTTTAAAAAATATGCTACATCACTTCTTAAAATTTTCTATTCCTTGCAGATATTTTCAAACTTTTATTTCTTTAATCAAGCAAATGTAATTGTTTTATAATCTGTTTCCAGTAATTCCAGTAACATTTTTGTCATTTTTTTCTTTTTCTTTTAATTTTCTGCTGGTTCTTGCTCCTGATTCATAGTTTTCTTGGATGCCCAGAAATCTTTGACTTTGTGTTCCTCTGTTTCTCATTTTACTTGAAAATTATTTTTGTAGAAGTATTTTGAGGCCTATGATAATGATATCTTTCTCTAGTAAGGATTTGCTTTACTTCTTCCCTCTGCCTTATTGTTATTACCAAAGCTAGTACTACTTTAATTAGCTTAACCTCATATTGGGTATTTTTTTTTTTCATAATGGGGAACCCAGGAATTGCAAATCTGTTGGCAAATCCATGCAAGAGCCACCTTATTTTTGCTTTACTCATTTCTGATACTACATTCCTCAGATTCCTAACTGAAATTGATGACTCCACAACCTATGGAGGCTCTGAGTTTGATTTCTTTCTCCTCTTTTCCCTCAAGGCTAAAATTTTCAAAATGAAATTTCACCATTTGTCAGTTTTGGCAATTGCCTTCAGGGTAAAATCAAACTTTGCTTTTTGCCTATCTCTTGGGTTACATCCTTCCTATAATTTTGGTCTGATAAATTTTTACTATATTTTATCAGTTCTTTCACACTTTATAAAAAATTATCTTTAAATATTTTATCCATAATTTTTATAGTATTCATCAGAAAGACTGATAAGAATTTAACCTTAACCTGATATTAGAAGCAAAAGTACTACAGTTATGTTCTTCATAAGTTAACATTATTAATCTTTTGTCCTCTTGCCATAAATATTTCTCTCGGTAGTTTTTTGCCCATCTTTCCTTTTATAGTTCTTTAGCAATGGGATAGATCACTGCTTCATGAGTAATGAACTGTGAAGCACATGAAATAATCACCCACTGATTGATAAGTTTTCAGAAAGATTATAAAAAAGATTCCTATAATAAAAGATTGAACTAAATGACAGTGCTGTATAAAGTGCTAAATCAAAGAATGTGGGGATTCTCTTTTCTCCCTTAAAATGTGTTTTCAATAAATTATGCTTTCTTGTTAACCATTCTGAAAAAGGATCTACCATTACCCCTCTATTTAATCAGTATCTCTGTTTCATTATATTTATTATTTTTTGAATATTTGTCTTATTTAAATTTTTGACATATATAAGGCTTCCTCCTTAGCTATTTTTGTAAATAAGGAATGGCTTTGCATATACCTTCTTAAAGATCTCCAAACTTCTGTCCATTTTTTCTTGCGTGTTGTTAGATTTCTAGAAACTGCTCAACTTTATTTCAGTTGAAAAATTTATAAGTAAGACGTTGATTTTCTATATCCTTTCCATCCATTATTTTATATAATCCTCATAACAATTTTATGAGCACTAAATTATTATTATTTCCATTTGATAGATGATAAAATTAAGGAATATGGAGATAAAGTACCCAGACCAAAATTAGGAAGTGGTGGAACCTGGGTTTGGTCTCAGGATGTCCAAGTCCAGGACTCCCATTGGTAACCACTGAATGATACAAAATTATAAAAAATGATAAACAGCTTACAGATAATTTCAGGATAATCAAAAAAGAAACAATGAAAAGACAATGAGTAGTCAAGAGCTGGAAGGAGTCAGCCCTCTTTGGCAACAGGATGAACACAGAATCATTTATTCCTTACAGTCAGTACTCTGTTCTCTGTGTGTTTGTGTGTGTGGTCTGTGTCTGCATCTGTGTGTATATATGTTGATGGTTATGTTGTTTCTTTTCTTTTTAACAATTTTTCTTTGCAAAATTATGTTTCCTCATTCCCTTGTCCTAACCATGTGAAAATAGCCATGCAGGAAGACCGAATGCCCCTCCCTTGCTGCTGCAGTCCCACTTCCTCTCCCTCCCTGCTTTTTCAGTGCAGTTCCAGCCATTCAGCATGCTCTAACCTTGACAACCCTGACGTCAAGAATTGAGGGAGTATGCTGAGCCAGACCCAAGCAGGCGGGTTTTGGCTACCAGCACTTCCTCTAGAAGCTGGCCTCTTTCTGGCTTAGGCATTCTTCCCCTTCCTGGCTTCATTCCTCCTTGCCAGCCAGCCCTCTCATCTGCTCACACATCATGTGAACCTTTACTAAGCTTGTGCTGTTCTTGTCATGTACATGGTCATCATCCATGTAAAGAGCTCTGCCACTCCAGGATAGTTGAGAGATGGCGGCCTGCCCCTCTCTACAAACACCACAGTACCATTTTGTGGCACATGCATAAGGCAATGCTTGCCATGATTTTTCTTGACCACAGGCACATTCCAGTGAGACATGGGTTGGGCAGAGAATGAATGGAAGATCACGGTAGGTACTCTCCCGTTCCAAATTACCACTAGCAGTGTCCCTATCATCTAGAGACACTCCAGAGCCCAAACTGGGGACAGTGTAGCAAATTTGATGTCCAGGTCCTATACCATTCTTTCAGAGTGGGACTTGGCAGATGCCCAAAAGATCAAAGCC
Organism: Callorhinus ursinus; assembly: GCF_003265705.2. NCBI lineage: Eukaryota > Metazoa > Chordata > Mammalia > Carnivora > Otariidae > Callorhinus > Callorhinus ursinus. The sequence goes on along the minus strand of NW_027397091.1, from coordinate 8,406,624 downwards.
CTGCAGATTTAGGATAGTTCATGAAAAAAGCAGACCAGCTACTTTTGGATTTGGGCAGAGGGTAGGAGGATTTGGTGGGGGAGAGAAAAGGTATTGTTCAGGATCCTATAGCATGCATTGTTTTCTACCACCTTGGATTATTCTTTCTCTTTAATCTTGTTGAGAAATTCAAGAAGATTATAAGGGACTATGTGCAGGGCAATATTATTATCCTTATTATTTCTTCTTTTCTTTTTCCTGCAAAGGGTAGTGCGACACCAGCTGTACAATTTCATAAACTGTGGGATGTTAGACCTGCTGGTTTCCTTAGACTGCATCTAATTCACCCCCTACTTGACAAATGAGAAAAACTCCAGCCCAGAGAAAATAAATGACTGCCAAAGTCACATGATTTCCTTATGGCAGTACAGATATGAGAATCTAGCTCTTGATTCCAAGCCCAACAAGTGCTTGTTATAGGTTTGATATCAGAAGGATTAAGCATGTGAAGGGCTTCAGGACCTGAAATGCTGTCTCCTCCCCTCAGTGACAGGGAATGAAAAGAACTTTATTGGGTAAGCCATGGTGACCTTTTGTAAGCCTCCCTATCAGTCCTTGAAGTGGGTAACTGGGGAATTGATGTCTTTGTGTCCCTATCCCTCTTTAATGTGGTCTAGAAAAATTAAATTCACCTGGAATTTGTTCAAGTGTCTGCTTCTCAGAGAAGCCTTGTTTAATGAATCTTCTGAAACAGTAATGTTCTTCCCCATCCAGTCCTCTTCCCTCAACACTTAGTAATATGCTTATGCTGCTTAGTTTTTCTCCATAGCACTGAGTATCACCTGATATGTCAGAGATTTGTTTATTTATTTTCTTTTTATTAAATGATAGAAAGAACCCAAAATAGGGAAGATACATGTGAAAAACTGAGAAAATCTTCCTACTAATGCTAGGGTTGTCTCCTGTTGATTTAAAATACTATAGGGGGCACATGGGTGGCTTATTTGGTTGAGTGTCTGACTCTTCATTTAAGCACAGGTCATGATCTTGGGGTCATGGGATTGAGCCCCGAGGGGCTCCTCACTCAGCAGAGAGTCTGCTTGAGATGTTCTCTCTCCCTCTCCCCCACCCCCACTGCTCATGTGCATGCTTGCTCGCTCGCTCTCTCTAAAAATAAATAAATCATTTAAAAAAATACTGTAAAAAAAAGAGTTCTGTTAAGAAGGGGAAGGTATGGGGAAAGAGGGAATAAAGGTAAAGCAAAAGGGAGGAATAAAAAATCCTGTAAGGTAAAAGAAGACATCAGACTGGCACACTAGCGAAGATCTGAATGGGTGACCAAAGAACAGAGACATGGAAATAAAGCATTAAGAAGAGGGCAGCTATATCAGCTATTTATTGCTGCAGTCATGCTGTATAACAAACCACCCCCAAACTCTGGCTCAAAACAGATTTATTGAGGCTGGGCTCAAGTGGGTCCATTCACATTTCTAGAGGTCAGTTAGCTGTTGGCTGATTTAAGATGGTCTCAGGACAACTGTGATAACATGGCTCTGTCCCTCCTGTCTCAACCTCCAGCGGGTTATTCAGGGCATGTTGTCATGCCCATGATAGAAGAGTGCTGAGTGAGCAAAAGGAAACACACAAGGCACTTAGGGTTTAGACAGAATTGGCACAGCATAACCTCCACAACTGGCCCAGGAAAGTAACAGGGACAGAATCAAGGGGTAGGAATATTGATGCCACCTCTTGACAGGAGAAGCTTCAAACAGTATAGAGGGAGAGGTAAAGAATTGGGTCTCGATTACAGTTTACCACAGCAACCTCGGAGGTCTTGTGGCTCAGAGCATGAAAGTCTCTGGTTCTCTACAGTGCCAGTCCTTGAAGGTGGGACTGCTCCCCAGGGGACCTGGATTTTTGAAAACCCTGTTTCTACATGTGTATATTCAACTAAATATGCATGTAGAAATAGTTTTCAAAAACTCTTTTCCCCCGAGGAACTTCCTTTAACACTGTCTTGTAGACCCCTCATTCAAGGATACTCTCCAAAGATGTTGAGTGGGCTTCAAGCCCAGTGTGAAATGGTTTAATAAGGGAAATGTAACTTGGGTCTATTCTGGCAGTACCACAGAATGACATGAGGGACCAATGTACGTATGGGTAAAGGGCACTCTATCATCTCAGTCTCCAGAACTCTTTTGGGGTCTAGAAGCATTTGCTTTCCTCTTTAGCTTCCCACTCCTGAACCTCCAACAACCTAAAACAAACCTATTTATTCATTAAAGAGACTGTATTGACCCAGAATCCCAGATGTCCTCTCAAAAGTTTGGTGAGCAGACCCAATCATTCTTTCCCCACCCCAGTGAAGTGGCTTGGCATCAGGGCATGTCCTGGAGGTCCTTCTGGTCTCCTTACAATCAGGCCAGAACCCATACAGGCCCTACCATCCAGCCACTAGCATTCCTTAGTAGTCCTCAGCTTGGTGTAGAGCTCATCATTATTTAGAAAGGAAAAAACTTCATGTGGACACCTCTGACTCCTCTCTGCAAGCATATTATTCTAGGTGCAAAACAAACTATAAAAAATGAAAACCAAAGGCTTGCTCATCCCCTATGACTCTAGAGGGGAATTCCAATCACACAGAGAACACCCTGTCCCTTCCTCCCACCTTTTCCATCTAACAGAAGAGGAGGAACTAGCCTTGGGGAGGGAATTGCTTTCCTGTTCCACTGTCTGTAAGCACATTTTCCAGATCATTCCTAACTTTTCAATTTCAGAAAGCCTCCACTCCAAATGAGGCCCAGTGTTGGACCAGCCTCATGATGTACTTCCTACTTCTCATAGGTAAAATGTTTATCAGCCTGAAGGGAAATCGCAAATGCACAGGGCAATGGAGAGAACATGCACAATGTTGGCTGATAAACAGAGTTTTGCTTGTGGTAGCTTGGGGGGCAAGCAGTTATTTTCCATGGGCTGTTATCAACAGGAAATCTAACTGTAGTTAATGCAGCGGGAGATTTTGGCTAGTCTCTTGAAACAAACTTTTGAGAGCCCTTTAAGATAACTGTCGCTCACCTTCCAGACTCATTAATCATTGACAAGCTGAAGCTATCCAGTTAGGAGGAAATGAAGAGGGGGCCGTTGAATACATGTCAAACAAATCATGCTCTCAAGCTGGCACCAAACTCAAGAAACTCCAGTGAGAGACAAAACGTAAGCTAATGTGCCAGATTAAATCCTAGCACTGTGACTGTGGCAGGGAGGGGAAAAGAAGGGATTGAAGAGTAAAGAAATACCATGGCTCTGAGATCAAAAACTTGAAATCTTAACTCTCATTTCTCTCCCCTTTACTCCCACCTCCAATGAGAATATATTACCCTGTCTGGAGGAAATAGAGTGGGAAGGTGGAGGAGACAGATAAAGCTATTGAATCCTGTGTTCCTGACTTCCTTAGAGACCAAGGTAGTTCTTGAAAGACTTAATTTTTCCCCATTAACTTTTATGAAGCCTGACTTGGCTGTAATGTTTCTTAAATGCCAGCCAGTTTCCAGCCAGGATTTTCCAAGTGCATCTAATTGCCCACTTTATCACAGGCACTATCAGGTAAATGGCGTTCCACCTCTGCTGGGCCTGCCTAAGGTTGACACCCAGGACTTGTCAGGCAATGGATCACAGAGCCAGCATGGGGGCCCCTTGCACTGCATTCCTGCATGAGGGTGACAGTAAATTATGACATCTGCCAGGAAGATCGGAACACGGCTGTGCTACCGGATGCACCTAAACTACACAACCAGGAAGGCTTTTAAGATGTAATTGGAAATGCATTTGAGAGCTCTTAAAGGGACAAAGAGCCTCTTTCCCTAGCAACAGTGGAGCAGAGATGACAGTTGCTTTTTCTCTTTGATGACATTTAATAACCTATTTTTATGTTTGCCTGCATAATGCTACTTGGCAATTATAAAGTGCCCAAGAATTTAAATTGTGCTTCTATCTGTCCTCTCAAGACCCTAAAAGCCACTCAAAAGCCCTCATCATACCCATAGCCTAGGAAAAAGAAACAGAGATGGAGCCCTGATAGGTGATGGGGCTTGGGTCAAAAGAAAGTGATAAAAAGTACCACAGCAGGGACCTCAACTCTAGGTCTTCAAACACCTCAAAACATGCATTTTACCAAGTTTACCAAGACCTTTTCTACCTTCTTCCTTTCCAAAAGTCATTTTGTTAATTGTAGCTTTAGAAATATGGGGTTATATTTTTGTACATGTATGCCTTTTTAGTCTAAATTTTTACACTGAAACTTGACATCAAAGAAGACAAAACAAAATCCAATGAAACACCAAAACCAAAATGGAAAAATAAGCCTCTCTTACTAATCAAAATAGATTTTTTAAATGAACTCATGGGAAAAATAAAGAAGAAAGGAGGATAAGTGACTGGCAGCATAAGATTATCAAAGCAAATAATCGTTTATTAAAACTTTCAATGGAATAACTTGGAATTTCAGACAAACTACACAGATGGGAAGGGTGAAGATGTGACTTGAGACATTTTGGAACTTGAGAGGTTCTTTGAGTTTGATAGCATGAAAGACTTAATAAGCTAATAAGCAGGCAGCAAAGCCTGACATCACGAGACACAGTGCAGAAGATGTTTCTAATTTCAGTGAATTTTCACAAGGCAAATACCCAGCTCTTAAATTTATAAAGAAAAAAAGAAGGTGGCTTTGTAGGTATAGATACCATAAATACTGATCTAAAATGGTGATGATACAAATTGTCCATCAGCATCCCAAACGACAGACTTTTTTGACTTATGACGGCTACACAGAAATTATATGGTGCAAAGAGATCAAGGTTTGGTTTGCTTCCCAACATGGCGACTTATTTTGTGATGACCTTGAGCAAGTCCTATAACTTCTCTGTGCTTAATTTTCTTACCTTAAAATGTGAGTAAGGATATCTAGTTTGTGGGCTATAATAAGGATTAAATGAAAAATTGGATATAAGAGCACTTTGTAAACTATAAAATGCCATTATTTTCATCTGAAAACAATCTAGTATTTATTGAAAGTTATGCCATGCCCTTCAGTATTGAAAAAGAAAATGGCATTACTGATTTTATTCCACATTAAGCCACTGTTTATTGGGCATTTGGTATTATGCAAGGTGCTCTGCTAGTAACACTGCTGCCCTCTAAATAGAATAAGGCATGGTCATGACCACTGGAATGTTACATTGGTCCAGATCAAGGCTACCATATATGTATGCATGTGTCTCTATTCCTTTTGTCCAACATTTACTGAGTAGTCACTGCCTTAAGAAATGTACAGAATGGCTGGCATGTGTGTGCATGCACATGTGCACGTACATGTGTGCACATATGCACAAATAGGCAGATTCTACATTATGATATGTATTATGACAAAATAATTTTATGAGTCTATTTTATGATAAAATTTTCTAGAAGGAAGTTTCCAGAAAGTTTAATACATGAACTTCGTTCTACACCTGGAACTATTTATACATAAATGCCATTTTTTAAAAGTAATAGCTCAACATATAATAGCTTGGATAATGTTTTTCCTCACTATAGTTTTTGGCAGTATCCGCGGTAAGTAAGTAGATGGATAACTTAAGTGACCAGGAAATGGAAAAGCCGATATGTCATTGTAAGCAGGCATGACTGGTAGAATTAGGCTGGTTCACCACAATTAGAAATAGTAAAATTCTATGGAAAAAAAAAAAAAGAATGGATGTGGCATCTTCCAGCCTTCCTTGTGTCACAGTCAATATTTCAAAAACACAAATAAAATACCACCTATACTCAAATGCTTGGTGGATATATTGAACTAAAGAGGTTTTTGTTTTGTTTTTTAAGATTTAGTGGTTTCCTTGACATTCACTCTCAAGTTGCAGTCCTGAGGTAAACAACTGAAACATCCTCTTTTCTTTCCTCTATTAGTTAAATCTTTCCAAAAAGAGATATTATTATTGTTTCTGAGCTCTACAGAAACTACATAATAAATACTGACAGTTTGTATAGATCAAGTAGAAGATAAGTATAAATACATTTAATAAGCAATATGTTTTATTCTTTATTATAAACATTCATTTGTTTGAAATTTTACTGAACAATTACTTATCTGGGTTCGTTCTTAAGATACATCATGGACATTATTTTCATACTAATCATGGGCTTCCCTAAAAGATCCTGTGAATCCTGTCATTTAGGAGACTGGAATTTCTTTGCCAACATTCCACTCCAGTCCACAACTGCTGATGTCCTTCATTACAGTTGTTAACACATCACGAAAAGCACAATAACATGACCAGAATGGACTCTTCAGTTTTTCAAGTGGTTTGAAAAACATTGTCCTTTGATTCTTTTATGAGAGTTCCACAATTTCTTGGGGTTTTCCAGCTGCTTTTTGATCACTGGCCCTGTCAGCCTCTCTTCCCAGACAAAAACTGGGACACTTGATGGTGGTTGTGGTGAATTAATAAGGAGAAAAAATAAACAGAAGGCCCTTTTCCCATGTGTTTTTTTTTAACTTTGCAAATCTGTTCACTATACAGTTAATTTGGAGCTTGCAATGCAGGAACTCTGTCTGGCTCTTCTAATTCATCATTCTCTTCTGATGTTATTTCATCCTTAGAGAGTCCACAAGTGGAACTCACAGCAGGCAAGTGAATAGATGGTCCTCTTTCCAGGTTCCCACATTCTTCCAGGACATCTGGGTAGCTGGATGCAAAGGCAAAGCAAAACTTTCTAGGATTTCCACCATCCAATCCCTTAGGTTTAATATCTAAATTAGTGGTAGGCAAACATTTTCTGTAAATAGGCAGATAGTGTATGTTTTTGGTTTTGCAGGCCATATGGTCTCTGTCACAATTACTCTGCAGTCCTAGCATGAAAGCAGCCATAGATAATACATAAATGAATGAATGTGGCTATGTTCCAATAAAGCTTTATTTATGGACACTACAAATTGAGTTTCCTATAATTTTCATGTGTCATAAAATAGTCTTCTTGTGTTGAATTTTTCCCAACAATTTAAATATGAAAAAACAGCTAAGCGAAATAAGTCAATCAGAGAAAGACAATTATATGATCTCACTCAGATGTGGATTTTAAGAAACAAAATAGAGGATCAGAGGGGAAGAGAGGAAAAAATAAGGCAAGATGAAATCAGAGATGGAGACAAACCATAAGAGACTCTTGATCATAGGAAATAAACAATTGCTGGAGGGGAGGAGGTGGGGGATGGGGTAACAGGGGTGATGGGCATTAAGGAGGGCATGTGATGTAATGAGCATTGGGTGTTATATAAGACTGATGAATCACTGAACTCTACCTCTGACACTAATAATACATTATATGTTAATTAGTTGAATTTAAATAATATATATGTATATATACACACACACATTTAAAAATAAATAAATATGAAAAAGCATTCATAGCTTGTGGGGCCATACAAAACAGACAGTGGCTAGATCTGGCCCACATGAGGTAGTGTGCTAACCCCTGATCTAAAGGAGTAGTTCTTCACATTTACGTTTCAAACCAGTACTTACTTTTTGGATCCCACAATTGATATCTCTATATGTCTGTCCCTCGAATACCTTTAGTGTCCAGAAAGGAAGTTGTGATTCTCTCCTCCTGTGCTTTTATTGCCCAGGTGTTTTTTTTTCCATCTGAAAAGAATACTCTTACATCTACAGCTAGAAAACTGCTAACCATTCTTGAGTGCTCTTGTACTACACTCCACATCCAACCCATCACCAAATTCTATATATTGTACTTCCACAACATACCTCAGATCTGCTCAACTTTCTCCATCTGGACCAAGTTACTCTCACCTATTAACTGGATTCCTTTAATAGTTTCCTAATTGGAATCTCCCCTTTTCTGTCTTTCCTATTAGCTAAGTCATTACAGAATGAGTTATTTTCATTTCTTCTGAGGTATACAGAAACTGTGTGATCAGTATTGACAATATGTATAGGTAAAAAAAAATTTCCATACCTACCCTCTCTTAGTTCATTTTGCTATGCATCTGAAATGAATTTGCTAAATCATTAGTCATAAAATCTCTCTGATGGCTTTCCTTTGCCCTGAAAAATAACCCAAGCTCCTAATTAAATTCTTCAAGGTTCTACCTGAAACAAACTCCACTTTCTCCTCCATCTCTTCACCACCTCTGGTCACTCTCATCATTGCTCATTACATTTCAGCCCACTGGCCTTCTTTCTGTTCTTGCTGTTCCTTTCCTGGCTCCACACTTTTTCCTCAGTCTTCCCTCTGAGGTGGTCTTTCACCAGTTCTTTGCTTGGTTCTTTGCTAAGTTTCAGCTTAATTATCACTTTCCCAACTGACCACTTTATCCAAAATAGGCATCTCCGTCTTCTTAGCCTTGATGACTTCCTTCATAGGCTGTATTCTAATATTTAACAGTTTTGATTGTCCCTTTTTTAACCTGTTCATTGTCTGTCTTCCATATAGATTTAAGTGATATGAGGGTAGATCTCGACTGTGGGATTCACTGTATCCAAAGGCCCAGTCTATTACATAGAATGTACTGAATAAACGACCTAATAAATGAATCTATCAATTTAAACATGTAGACTAATCCTGTAGTGTAACTGTTAAGTGTATGCCAATTTTTAATTGATCTATAAACTACATTCAGAGAAATGCATCACAGCAAGTTTTCATTTTAAAGCTTTAATACATTTTTCAATTTATCTGCCAAAACAATGAGTACTTTTGTTAATAGAGGTAACAAAAACGCAAATGTTAAAAGGAAATCCCATCCTGCTAAAATTTTTGTCTGTAGTTATCTAAACCATGTCCTTGAAACCTGCGTAGTTACACTGGAAGATGGAAAAGATACAGTGTCTAAGGTAAATGGAGAAGAGGCAGTATGCCACCAGCAGGAAAAGATCAATTTATCCCTCAAGTGGAGCTCTGGGGAAGGATGTGGGGGCTTTGGTTGTGGAACTATGTCTTCTCTGTTGAATCATATATCTCTCAAACCTATTCTTTCTGCTTTTTCAAAAACATCATCTAATTTGAAGGATGATTAAGACGTGATTTAAAAAAATGTGCATGGATGGGGGCCATGGCATGGGTTGCAATACCGTGTCTTTGTGTCCTGTGTAATGTCAACCTCCGACCCCCAGTGTCCTCCTCAGAGCCCCAGAGTAATTTCTCATTATACAATTATTTTGAAGACTTGGAAAATATTTGTAAGGACCTGGCATAATATATGACACAGACAAGGTAGATATAAAAATAAATTCTTAGCTTATGTGTCATAAATACTACTTTTTTAAAGGAATAAGTTCCATGAAGTGGAAATGTCTTGTATGTTTGTAATAAAAAGAAAAAGAAATCTGGCTTGAGAAGGATTTTGGCTATTATAAGTCCCTGAGATGAAATTTTTTTTCACTATGTTCAGCATTTTGTTAAATGTATAAGACAGTATTTGCTACATTATGCTGCAATAACTAACAATTTCTGAAATCCAGCAACAAAGGTTTATAAAGGTTTATTTCCTGTTTATTTTGTATTTAGGCTATGGTAGCTGCACATTAGTTATGACTCTGCTCCACATACATTCATCCCGGAACATAAGGAGAAGAAGCAGCCTTTCTTTGGTACATATCTTTCTCAGTGCAGAAAAATGGAGATGGTTGAATCATACATGACTCACAGCTTTAAACATGGCATATGTTACTTTGCTTACATTCCACTAATGAAAGCAAGTTACATAGGCAGGGTGGTATCATTGAGCCAAGGAAGTCACTCCTCCAAGGGAAGTCACTGCAATTCACATGGCAACACATAAGAGATTTATAATTCTCTTACAAGAGGGGGCATAGTAATTAGGTATAATAAGACAATAGATTGCATTAGCCTGAATTTTTTTTCCTAAAATTAAAAGGAAAAAAATAATTCGCATGCCTTCTAGACTTAATGGACAGATTTCCTCCACCTGAAATAAACCAATAAAAACATTGCTTTGTAGAACCAATAGGATGAGATACTTAGCATGATAGAAAATGCTGTTTTTTTAGTAGCAAATTAAATAGCACAGTCTCAGAATACAGTTTCCTGTGACTGATATGGCTTTAGTAGGACTGATCAAATAGGTGGATTTAGTGTTAGATGGATAGGTCTGAGCAACACTGATCATCATTCTCCCCAGACAAGCTCTCAGAGCTGCAGTAAGCATGATTGCATTGAGCCTTAGGATAAAGGATTTATAGTCTCCAGTAGTCAGACCACAATATATTGATTAAATATTTGCCCAGAGTTTACTAAACTATTTGGGCTATCCAGAGTTGTTTGTATTAATAGCCAGAAGATTGGATTTTCTACTTATACACTCAGTCATCAGTAAACCCTGGAAAACCCTCTTTCCCCCTCATATTACTTGTTTTGCCACCATAAAAAAATAACATATTTCAGCTCTCCAACTGGTACCTGTCTCATTGGTCAATATTTGAGTCCAACTTTATCCCATTTAGAAAGAAATGAAACAGGTACTTTCATTCTCATTTTTAAATTGAGAAACTGATTTTCAGGGAGTGAATCCTGTCCTCTGACCATAAGCTGGTAAGGGGAAGACAAGGAAGGTACCCTGGATTCTTCATGAAGACCAGTACAACAGTATGGCTTGGCATTTCAGTTTCCATGGAATTCCATAGTGGTAGAAACCTAAACAATTTTATTATGAAAAATTAACAGATTTTTGCACAGAGAAGAATTAATCAAAATAGTTTCTTCCCTCCAGATAGTCAAGCTTAACAAATTCTTTTATAATTGTTGTTGGTGTTGTTTGTTTTTTAAAAAATAGCAATCCACATGATACTAAATAAAACAAAAATAGTTTTCTCACCTTAAGAATCCTAGATATTTTTAAAATTTTTTTAAAGATTTTATTTAGTTTGAGAGAGAGAGCATAAGTGGAGTGAGGGGCTGAGGGAGAATCAGACTCCCCATTGAGCAGGGAGCCTGACGTGGGGCTCAGTTCTGGGACTCCAGGATCATGACCTGAGCTGAAGGCAGATGCTTAACCAACTGAGCCACACAGGTGCCCCAAGAATCCTAGATATATTTTTTTAAGATTTTATTAATTTATTTGCTAGACAGGGTGAAAGAGAGAGCGAGTGAGGGTACAAGCAGAGGGGAGAGGCAGGCAGAGGGAGAAGCAGGCTCCCTGCCGAGCAAAGAGCCCAAATTGTGACTCAATCCCAGGACTCTGGGATCATGACCTGACTCAAAGGCAGCCGCTTAACTGACTGAGCCACCCAGGTGTCCCAAGAATCCTAGATATTTCCTGAATGATCAACGTTCATATGCAAATGGCAACCATGTTGGCTTTCAGCAAGTTGGTTGCTTGGGGAGTGGATTTTTTCAGTCAATTGTTATCTTTCCCCATTTTTACTGCCCTGGAATGTACATTCTAGATTCAAGAGGACTGAGCTTTATCCAAAGATTTTAAGAAGCAAGGAATTGTTTGATGTGTTCAACTGTATATTTTTATTTATATCATCTCTAGAACTATCTCCAAGAGAAGCTAACCTGCATTCACAAAGAGAGTGACCATAAGAAATGGAAACATGAGTCAAATATGAATGTCTATACTAAAAGAATTTATACCAAATTAAGTCATCAGATCTGTCAGGGACCTAACCAATATGATAACACTATCATGCTAGGGGGAGAAGTCTGCCTTCCCTTACCCTGAGCTTAGCAATGTGACAGCAAAGTGGAAGAGGTCCAGGACCACAAGTAAGAAATAGATGGAAGTCAGCCTGAACTAACCATGTTAAGTTCCATAATGTAAAGAATATGAGGAAAAAAAAAAGAATATGAGAAATGCTCTCAGCAAGATTGAAGTGCTTGGGCTTATATTGCTGGAGATCCAGAATTCTAGTGTTTCTATCTGGGATATTGCCTGATGATGTTTTCCCTTCACTCTAGACTCTAGAGGAGGGGAAACTTGAGATGTGGTTTGAGTTATTATAAACTATATGTCTTTCATAAGTCATGAATTCTAGATTACTATCTGATAACTGCACACTTCCTAGAATTCATAGTCAGACCAGTGGTCCAGAATGAGTCCACACCTGAATCTCTGAAAAAAATGACAAGAGAAACATAGGATTTTCTTCAATTGATGGTAAAATTCAAATATCTCCTTACTGTGTGGGGATAGACTCAGAGGCATGGTATGTAAAGAGAAGTCTTAGAAAGGCAAGACCTAACCTGAGTTTAAAAATGATACAAAAAGCAGGGAGATTTACCACTTTCCTGGGAAGTCTGAAGGGCTATGGTAGATGGCCATTTCACAATACCCCTGGCCAATCATAACATCTACGTTAGAAATGTACCAGCCTTGAGGGATTGTTTGGGAATGAAGTATATTTCCCCTAAAATCAAGGTCCCCTGCGTGATCAATTCAAACTCTCAAAACAATATGAGTATCAATATGGATGCTTACATGGACAACCCAGGTGACTACTGGAATAACAAAAATTTTCCCAGACTATATGAACATTTTTACATCTGAGGCTCATTTATGGGTTTATATTCAGTGGCTAAGCAATGTAGGAGGACAGGAAAAGTTTAGATTAAGAATGTTCAGAAGTCACACATTCCAATTAGATTTTGGTACACCACTACCTCTCTTAAAATAAAGACAAATAAATGTAAGGATACGTATGAGTGTTCTGAAACTTCTAAGAATAATATCATTCTTGGAAATTTCAAATATTAAATTCTTCCAAAAAAAAACATTTTGGGGTTATCTCTACTTGGCTGGTGCAATAAGTATGGCACTAGTCCACCCATGTGATTATCTAGCAGTGAGATGGGCTCATTAATCTTGGCCACTAATAACATTTGCTGTGAATTTTGCTTCCATAAATCACTGAGCTTGTGTTTCCTGTACTGTAGAATGAGGCTAAATCTTCAGTGATTTCAGAAGTTTTAAGAGAGAGGCTACAAAGATGAACCCATGATGCAAACAGACTGCCAAGTCTGTTTCTGTAATATCCTGAATGAATTTTTAAACCAGAGAAGAACAGCAAGGTTATTAGCTACCTGAGAGAAAGAGGTAGTCAAGACTGAATCACAATGACTTAGAGATGGGAATGAGCTCAGGCCAATCACATAATACTTGCTATTGTGCTCTGGCTTAGTCACAGTCAAATTCAGGAAGCACATTCCATTAGACTAAATAAAGCTTCGATCATGTGTAAAATTTCCAGCTTGAATAGGCAGCCATCCTATCACTCATCAGGCTAGATGCATTTAATGGGTGTAATTTCTTCCTCATATTTCTATGCATTTATTGTTTCATTTTTATTATAGGAATTTGCACATATTATTAAGTTTATTATTTTGTGTTAAGCGTAGGCTTAAGTCAATACTGTTCTACAGGGTGTACATGCAAATATGTTTCCTTTAGATTGTCAAAAGAATGGGGCAATCTGATTCAACTTAACTATGAGATTAGAAGAAAGGAAAAGTGAAAAAAAAACTTATCAAGCACCAAGCCAATGTAACATAAGTTTATAGACATTATTTTAGGGGGGGGAGGGATTATAAAATGTGAATTCCTCAATTCCAGAAGTTCTGATTCTCTAGACTCTAGATGGAATTCAGAAAAAAATATATTTTAAGAAAGCTTCACAAGTGATTTTGATATAGGTGTATCCTGTCTTGGGCCTCTGTAAACTGCATTAAAGTTAATTGCTTAAGTCCTTAAATTGCTTAGAGGAAAAGGAAAGATAGATGAATGTTCTTTTTATTCTATGCAGGCCAGTTATCTGAAAAGCTGAATGTCAGAAATTATCCCTGCAACATTTTAATTTTAAGATTGAACTTAATTTTCCAGAGCTGCTGAGCCACACAGCTCTTGAGGATTATATGAGCCAGGCCTCTGCTGGCTGCTGGCTGCTGGCTGACCAGAGCTTCAGTCTGAAGCAAGTGCTTGTTAAGTATGATTTAAGGAGATATATAGAGATATGTCTCCTTGAAGATATTATATGTGTTACATGTTTTTTTCTTTTGAGGATTTTCCAAAGTAATAGTATGCCCCAGACAAAAGCCAATATGAAAATATGTCTGAAAGTAGAAATTTGGACCTTCAATAACTGGGAATAGGAGGTGGCTTAGTTAGTTATTTGGGGGTTTGAGGGATAGTCAGGCTGAAGATGTTTCTATTAAAGATTCTCCAGAATTTCCCCAGAAGGTGGCCCTGAGACAAAGATTTATAAAGTAAATTGTTTGGGAGGAGTTTTAGGAAGCATTGGTAGAGGAGCCAGGAGCAATGAGATTGACAATGGAAGGCAGCCAATAAGGCTGCTTTATCAAAGAAGTGATTGTGGACAACTAGGGCTCAGTTCTAACTGGAGAACTGTGGGAGACAGTGTAGAACACATGCTTCAGGATTAGCTTCCTCAAGGGCTGCAGGAGCTTAACTGTTGAACACTAACTCCCATCAGTATTTGGTTGAAGGCTGCTCTGGGGGGACATTCATTCCCTAAGTACCTCCAGCCTGCCTCTTGCACAGGCAAATCTGGCTTCAGAGCAAGTCCTCAGGCCAAGGTGGAGGCTCTGGCTTTTGCGATTCAAGCATGTGTACTGAAACAGTAAGGGTCAAGGATGCGGTAAGAATACTGAAACCATGAGTTAGAGAGGTTTGAAGCCAGGTACTCTTTTGTGTAAAGGACAATGGAAGAAAGGGCTTGACAGGTAAGAACTAAGCCTTATTACATTTAATAAGTCTCTTCCGTAAAAACACCAAGCTAGGTTAAAAGGGCAGTAAGCTACCAGCTGCCCTGATTAGCAATCGATGAATGATATTATCACAGTGATGAATTGGATCTGTGGTGCCAGTTCACTTCAACTTCCACTTAAGAGTCCTTCCATAACTGGTGAAATGTAAAATTTTCCTTATCCCCCAAAATAGGGAATATGCTCAGTGTAAATTTTTAAAGCATCTCTTGCTTGAATACCCTAGCTCTGTTAAATGTTTTTGCCCCATCTAAGTGTAGATTTCATAGTACAATCTCAGGTACCCCAGTGTCACCAGGAATAGATTTAAAGTGAGCAGAAACTCTCGGGGAGCCTGGGTGGTGGAGTCAGCTAAGTGTCTAACTCTTAGTTTCAGCTCATGTCATGATCTCAGAGTCATGGGATTGAGCCCTATGTCGAGCTTTGTGCTCAGCGCAGAGTTTGCTTAAGATTCTCTCTCCCTCTCCCTCTGCCCCTGCTCCCTTGGTGCGTGCTCACACTTTCTCTCAAATAAATAAATAAATCTTAAAAAAAGATAAATGCAAAAAACAACAAAAAATAAAGTGAGCAGAAATTCTGAAACCGAATGACACATGACAAAATGCTGTTCACCTGCAACTAGTAATTTGTTTTCTAAATGAATATGGATTATATGCCTCTTATTCAGTTGCTTATATAAAAATTATGTTAAAATTATGAATTTTTCACTTTGAAGAAAAAGGAAAAATGTTATGAATTTAAAAAGTTTTTCTCTGCCTCCACAAAGTACTTAACAATTGAATATGTAAAGAGTATCATATGGAAGGAACACCACTTTTTTAGCCCACCAGGAGAAATCTCATGTGGTTTCATGTAGCACTTCAGGAAACCACCAATTCTAGTTGACAGAGAAAGTGATTAAGAATCTTGTGTTATTTTAAATATGCTCAGTACCTTCTCCCAAAATGTTGAAGGAGTGTCCACAGCTGCACAAACTACAGCTTTGCAAAGAATTAAAACCACCCCCTTGTTCATGAAGGTCAAACGTTATAGTGCTTATAGACATGATGCCCTAAAGCTGTATGAATGGAATCATAGATTTTTTTTCCACTGGAGATTTGCAAACTCATCAGATGGAGACACTGTAGAAAGTAGCTTGCCAGATTTAGATTTCATTCCGCCTCTGGTCTATTCTGAAATTCAGAAGACTTCCTCTTGTATGCTCTGTGGATCAGAGCAAGCTTCTCTCTCTCTCTCTTTCTCTCACACCCACAAACAAGGTACGATTGTTTGTGTCTTTAAATTCAGTTTATTCCCACTTCCACATTTTGCCCTCCAGCGGTATTTACAAATTGTAGAATGATTTCCTGACTACAGTCATGCCTGGGAATACTTTCCAAAGTAACTTAGCTTAAAGCTACCAGCGTGGCACTGGGACAATTAATATCGGAAGTTGAGTGTCAATTTCTCAGTGTCTTTATGGTGTGGTCTCTGTTACACATAAGAGACTCTGCTGTCATTACAAACTATTGTCAAAGCATCTTTTCTAAGAGAAAAAGAATCTAAATACCAATATTGTAATTTGAATATGGGTATAATTTTGCAACTTGGATTTATCCTGTTGATTTGGGTACTTTCTGTATTGTTTTATTGTTAAGACTGAAAAGACAAAAATTTCAGCTTGAAATCCCCCAAATCACCACTAACTATTGAAATCTTTATGCCTCTCATGATAAAGCCATATTAAAAGTATCCAAATTAAAGAAATGAGATGATAAACTAAGTGGGGCTAGGATGAGTTGAGAGAGATGCTCACTAAAAGACAGTGATACAAGACATTTATATTTATGCCCCCACATTTAAGTTATACTTTTTTATTAAATTTTTAATCTTAATTCCAGTATAGTTAACATACAGTGTTATGTTAGTTTCAGGAGTACAATGTAGTGATTCAGCAATTCTATAATCAGTGCTCATCATGATAAGTATGTTCTTTAATACCAATCACCTATTTTCCTCAACCCACTACCTACCTCCCCTCTGGTAACCATCAGTTTGTTCTCTATAGTTAAGAGTCTGTTACTGGGGTTGTCTCTCTATTTTTTTTTCTTTGCTCCTTTGTTTCATTTCTTAAATTCCACTTTTGAGGGAAATTATATGGTATTTTTCTTTCTCTGACTTATTTGACTTAGCATTATACTCTGTAGCTCCATCCATGTTGTTGCAAATGGCAAGATCTCATTACATTTTGTGGCTGAATATTATATATCACATCTTCTTTTTTTATTATTATGTTAATCACCATAGATTACCTCATTAGTTTTTGATGTAGTGTTCCATGATTCAGTGTCTGCGTATAACACCCAGTGCTCCATGCAGAATGTGCCCTCCTTAATACCCTCACCAGGCTAACCCATCCCCCACCCCCTCCCCTCTAGAACCCTCAGTTTGTTTTTCAAAGTCCATAGTCTCTCTTGGTTCGTCTCCCCTTCAGATTTCGCCCCCTTCATTCTTCCCCTCCTGCTGTCTTCTTCTTCTTCTTCTTTTTTTTTTTTTTAACATATAACGTACTACTTGTTTCAGAGGTACAGGTCTGTGATTCAACAGTCCTGCAAAATTCACAGTGCTCAGCATAGCACATACCCTCCCCAATGTCTATCACCCAGGCACCCAGCCCTCCCACCGCCCACCACTCCAGCAACCCTCAGTTTGTTTCCTGAGATTAAGAATTCCTCATATCAGTGAGGTCATATGATACATGTCTTTCTCTGATTAACTTATTTCACTCAGCAAAATACCATCCAGTTCCATCCATGTCGTTGCAAATGGCAAGATTTCATTCCTTTTAATGGCTGCATAATATTCCATTGTGTGTGTATATATATATATATATATATATATATATATATATATATACCACTTCTTCTTTATCCATTCATCTGTCAATGGACATCTTGGCTCTGTCCATAGTTTGGCTATTGTGGACATTGCTGTAATAAACATCGGGGTGCACGTACCCCTTTAGATCTCTACAGTTGTATATTCGGGGTAAATACCCAGTAGTGCAATTGCTGGATCATAGGGTAGCTCTATTTTCAACTGTTTGAGGAACCTCCATACTGTTTTCCAGAGTGGTTGCACCAGCTTGCATTCCCACCAACAGTGTAGGAGGGTTCCCCTTTCTCCGCAACCCCACCAACATCTGGCGTTTCCTGACTTGTTAATTTTAGCCATTCTGACTGGTGTGAGGTGATATCTCACTGAGGTTTTGATTTGGATTTCCTGATGCCGAGTGATGTTGAGAAGTTTTTCATGTGTCTGTTGGCCATCTGGATGTCTTCTTTGGAAAAATGTCTGTTCATGTCTTCTGCCCATTTCTTGATTGGATCATTTGTTCTTTGGGTGTTGAGTTAAAGAAGTTCTTTATAGATTTTGGATACTAGCCATTTATCTGATATGTCATTTGCAAATATCTTCTTACATTCTGTCGGTTGACTTTTGGTTGTGTTGACTGTTTCTTTTGCTGTACAAGAGCTTTTTATCCTGATGAAGTCCATTAGTTCATTTTTGACCTTGCTTCCCTTGCCTTTGGCAATGTTTCTAGGAAGAAGTGGCTGCGGCTGAGGTCGAAAAGGTTGCTGCCTGTGTTCTCCTTTAGGATTTTGATGGACTCCTGTCTCACATTTAGGTCTTTCAACCATTTTGAGTCTATTTTTGTGTGTGGTGTAAGGGAATGGTCCAGTTTCCTGCTTCTGCATGTGGCTGTCCAATTTTCCCAACACCATTTATTGAAGAGACTGTCTTTTTTCCATCGGACATTTGAAGATGAGTTGACCATAAAGTAGAGGGTCCATTTCTGGGCTCTCTATTCTGTTCCATTGATCTATGTGTCTGTTTTTGTGCCACTACCATACTGTCTTGATGATGACAGCTTTGTAATAGAGCTGGAAGTCCGGAATTGTGATACTGCCAGCTTTGCTTTAATTTTTCAACATTCCTCTGGCTATTCGGGGTCTTTTCTGGTTCCATACAAATCTTAGGATTATTTGTTCCATTTCTTTGAAAAAAGTGGATGGTATTTTGATAGGGATTGCATTGAATATGTGGATTGCTCTAGGTAGCATTGACATCTTCACAGTATTTGTTGTTCCAATCCATGAATATGGAACGTTTTTCCATTTCTTGGTATCTTCTTCAATGTCTTTCATGAGTATTTTATAGTTTTCTGAGTACATATCCTTTGCCTCTTTGGTTAGATTTATTCCTAGGTATCTTATGGTTTTGGGTGTGATTGTAAATGGGATCGACTCCTTAATTTCTCTTTCTTCCTTCTTGTTGTTGGTGTATAGGAATGCCACTGATTTCTGTGCATTGATTTTATATCCTGCCACTTTACCGAATTCCTGTATGAGTTCTAGAAGTTTTGGGGTAGAGTCTTTCGGGGTTTCCAAATAAAGTATCATATCATCTGCAAAGAGTGAGCGTTTGACTTCTTTGCCAATTTGGATTCCTTTTATTTATTTTTGTTGTCTGATTGCTGTGGCTAGGACTTCTAATACTATGTTGAATAGCAGTAGTGATAGTGGACATCCATGCAGTGTTCCTGACCTTTTGGGGAAAGCTCTCAGTTTTTCCCCATTGAGAATGATATTTGCTGTGGGTTTTTCATAGATGGCTTTTATGATATTGGGGTATGTACCTTCTATCCCTATACTCTGAAGAGTTTTGATCAAGAAAGGATGCTGTATTTTGTCAAATGCTTTTTCTGCATCCTTTGAGAGGATCATATGGTTCTTGTTCTTTCTTTGACTAATGTATTGTCTCACACTGATTGATTTGCAGATGTTGAACCAACCTTGCAGCCCAGAAATAAATCCCACTTGGTCATGGTGAATAATCCTTTTAATGTACTGTTGGATCCTGCTGGCTAGTATTTTGGTGAGAATTGTTGCATCCATATTCATCAAGGATATTGGTCTGTAATTCTCCTTTTTGATGGGGTCTTTGTCTGGTTTGGGGATCAAGGTAATGGTGGCCTCATAAAACGAGTTTGGAAGTTTTCGTTCCATTTCTGTTTTTTGCAAGTTTCAGAAGAATAGGTATTAATTCTTCTTGAAATGTTTGGTAGAATTCTCCTGGGAAGCCATCTGGCCCTGGGCTTTTGTTTGTTGGGAGGTTTTTGATGACTTCAAATTTCCTTGACATTCAAATGACTGCTTCAATTTCCTTAGTGGTTATAGGTCTGTTCAGGTTTTCTATTTCTTCCTGGTTCAGTTTTGGCAGTTGATACATCTCTAGGAATGCACCCATTTCTTCCAGGTTATCTAATTTGCTGCCATAGAGTTGCTCATAGTACGTTCTTATAGTTGTTTCTATTTCTTTGGTGTTGGTTGTGATCTCTCCTCTTTCATTCATGATTTTATTTATTTGGGTCATTTCTCTTTTCTTTTTGATAAGTCTGGCCAGGGGTTTATCAATCTTGTTAATTCTTTCAAAGAACCAGCTCCTAGTTTCGTTGATTTATTCTACTGTTTTGGTATCTATTTCATTGATTTCTGCTCTGATCTTTATTATTTCTCTTCTCCTGCTGGGTTTAGGCTTTATTTGCTGTTCTAGCTCCAGCTCCTTTAGGTGTAGGGTTAGGTTGTGTATTTGAGACCTTTCTTGTTTCTTGAGAAAGGCTTGTATTGCTCTATACTTTCCTCTCAGGACTGCCTTTGCTGCATCCCAAAGATTTTGAACAGTTGTGTTTTCATTTTCATTGCTTTCCATGAATTTTTTTAATTCTTCTTTAATTTCCTGGTTGACCCAT